>NW_010521616.1:941-1956 GCF_000687285.1 Phaethon lepturus | reverse complement strand
CTTCCTGTCGCCCGTCCTCGTGGTCGTGATATGGATCAAGCCCATCTCGCGGGACTTCCTGCTCCACGCGCCCATGGGCAAGCAGACGGTGCAGATGTAAGTGCGGCACCAGCAGTGGGTCCAATTCTGCGCCCTGGCATCCTTGCTCCAAGGGGAAGCTGAGGCACGGGTGCACCAGTCCACCTCCTTCAACACCAGTAGCCCCCCACCCTCCCCTCGGCTGCTACCTCTCCCATCAGACACCCTTTTCTGGGGTGCTGGGGGTTTCTCCCTGACAGCCCCCTCCTCTGCTCCAGCATGTCGGACTCTGCCTACAACACCGCGCGCCTCTGGACCATCGTCGCCCCCCGCCATCACCTCCAGGCGTACCTGGGCCTGGCCGAGCGCTGGGTGGAGCAGATGAGGAAGGAAGCCGGACGCATCGCCGCCCTGGAGATCCAGCGCAAGGTCTGGGTGCGGGAGCTGGGTCAGAGTGGGGGTCCAGGCATGGCCACTGGCCTCCTGCTGATCCCCCCTGCCCACAGATCACGAGGATTTACTGCTACGTCTCCGTGGTCAGCCTGCAGTACCTGGGACCTGTCATCCTCACCCTCCACTGCACGCTGCTCCTCAAGACGCTGGGTAAGGAGGTGGCAGGGGAATGCGGGGGACATGGGGGCTCGGGAGGGGCAGGATGAGACCCGCAAGTCATCGTAAGCTATCAGCATCCAAGGCGTCCCCAGGCTCTCACGACATGAACCTAATGCATGCAGCGAGCGTGCTGGGACTCGGCCACCAGTACATCTGTAGCATGGGGATGGAGCTGCAGCGTGGGGCCCGACCCCCGCAGACCTGTCCCCTCTGTCACGCAGGGCACCACTCGTGGGGGCTGCACCCGGAGCCCCCTCCCCTCCCTCCAGCAGTGACGACGGCACTGCCGCGTCCTGGCGGTGCGGACGGGGAGGACGTGCGTGCCGCGGTGGAGCAGATCACAAGCATTCTGGGCAGCATCTTCACCCCCCTCTTCTTTCGCGGA
>NW_010521616.1:371-713 GCF_000687285.1 Phaethon lepturus | reverse complement strand
CCCCAGCCTCTTCGGCCTCTACTTCCACCAGTACCTGGCCGCCTCCTGACTGGGGGGAGCTGGGACGTGCCTCGGGGCGCAGTCGGTGCCTGGCTGCTGGTCCTCTTGCTCCTGCCTTGGCCGCTTTCCCCCTTCGCATGTGCCCGTGGCACACGTGGACGCACACGTGGGGACGTCTCTGCCACCAGCTCTCGTCATGACGGGTTTTACCGGTCACCACCGTGCCTGCTCCCGCCCCGGGCTGCATCCCTCCAGCTCCTCTTCCCTTTCCCGGCCCCGCACGGTGATGGAGGAGCCAAGGCCCCGCAGCTGCGATTGTCCCCGACGTGGGGACACTGCCGG
>NW_010521616.1:0-227 GCF_000687285.1 Phaethon lepturus | reverse complement strand
CCTGGTGTTTGCCTCCACTGGCTGAGGGTGCGTGTATTTTGGTAGGGTTGCTGCTCTGGCCAGCTGGGTGGGAGCTCCTTGGGGCCATCCCTCTGCTTCGTAGGAAATCCTCAGGCCCAGCAGCCTCGACTGTTGGCTGTTTGTTTTAGAAATAAATAAGTAACCCAGAGTCTGTTTGCCGCTCCAAAAGCTGCTGCTTTCTTTGCACTTCGCGGCCCCAAAACCCC
>NW_010521615.1:61399-95729 GCF_000687285.1 Phaethon lepturus | reverse complement strand
GGGAGAGGGGTGCCGCTGGCTGCCGTTAGCAAAAGCCCTCGCCGAAAGCTGCCAGCACCCGGGGGAGGGGCGCGGTGTGAGCCTGCCTTGGTCGCCGTGGGGAGGCGGTTGCGCTCAGGAAAGCTGGGTGATGGGGGAAGCTGAAGGGTTTGACATTACTGACAAGTGCACAGGGCGAGTAGCTCCTTAAGAGAAAGAAAAGGAGGCTGAGGAGTGCTGGAGGCAGACCAAGACCTGTGACCCCCTGTCAAAATGGCTAGAATTAGAAAACCCTAATTCTGCTGAGAAGGAGCTAATAAAAAATGGGGCTCAAGTCCTTGGGAAAGAAGATTTTACAGGGGAAGTAATGGGGGTGTGTGTGTGAATGGGCTTTGGGGGGGAAAAAAAAAAAGGCAAACCAAACCATGAAACTTCAAAAGAACTTATTCTTTTTAAACCAGCAGTGTGGGAAGGGGGCACGGGCCAGGAAGCAGCTCAGTGGAAAGGAGGGATCTGGGCTTGGCTGTAGATCATGAGCCAAACACAACTGGGCTTTGTCACGCTGTTGTGGTAAGGCAAGTATGAGGGATAAAGGGTACGTTGCCTGAGACGTAAGAGATTGTGATCACTGCCAGCAGTGTTTCACCAGGGAGTGCAGTATGTTTTAGAGATGCATACGCAGGGATTATACTGTGTGATAAATATCCATGACAAAAGTTAAAAGGTCATGTCTCCATCTCTGTTTCTTTATGCAGTTATTTTCAGTTGGGCTGGAGGAAACTGCAGTTTCTATTTTCAGTATCTTCTCAATGCATGTGTATGTATATTGACATTCTGCATTTTTTGGAACTTGATGTATAAGGAGATCAAGCTTAAAAAATGTGTATGTGCATAGGTAAGAAAAGGGAATGGGCTGAAATTGGTAAGAATAGTAGAATAGGTTGATCTTGTTATAGATTATGAAGTGATTTACTTAAGTTATCTTTAGACTGCTTTGTCAATGGCAAAACCAAAAATGGACAATAATTTTAAATTGTTATGAAACTAATCCTTTTTATTTTCTTTATGGGTATTTATGGCTTTCTGGTAGAAGCATTCAGAATCACAGAATCACAGAAACACTAGGTTGGAAAGGACCTTCAAGATCATCAAGTCCAACCATCAATCCAGCGCCACCATGTCCCCTAAACCATGTCCTGAATATAAGGTTACTGCACAGAAATGTTTATTAAAAAGTTTCCAGTAATAGTTCCTATAAATATTCAATATTCAATAATTTTATGCTAAATTGTTCTTTCAAAAAAGTTTTATAGAAAAAGTTCTTCTTGGCAAAAATAGATATGATTTGTTTATGATGAGTGATTTTACTAGAAATAAATCTAAGTCTTAAAGGGGTAGAAATACCAGGAGAATTTTGGCTGTCTCCGTTACCCAAATGATGCTTGCTTCTGTGTATTACCACTGGGTAGCGGAGCATGGAGAAATGCTGACAATCAGAGATGAGTGACCTTCTGTTTGAATGAGGGCTAGCTGGAGCTTACCACAGTTGGTCCAGGACTTCTAGTGGCCCTGTACTGACAAGCTCTGGAGAGAAACAGGGGCTGAAGGAGCCACGTGTGAACCCGGTGTGACTGAAGGTGAGTCCCCTCTGCCGGGAGGGACTGCAGCACTGCCACTGCCCCAGCTGCACAGCACTTGTCAGGCAGGTAACTAGATGGCTTTGGTCTCCAGCAGTGTGTATCACTTGCTGTTTGGTGGAATTCAGTTAAAACTAATGCAAAAAAACCCCCAAAACCCACAACTGAGACGGTGTGGGGAGGTTGGAGTGTCTGAAAAGACCAGGGCAAGCCGGGCTTGGTGAGAGTCACCATTCACACAAGTCAACAGAACAATTTCCTACAGAAATTGTGTAGTCATGAAGGAAGCAATGTGAAGTAGTCTGGCAAGTAAGATGGGGATCTGCCTCGAGGAAAATGGTAATAGAGGTGCGAAACAGAGCATGGAGCCAGGGCTAAGAGCTGAAGTGTAATGGTGAATCTCTGACCCACTCTTCCAAAAGAGTCTGGGTGCAAATGGGCATAGATTGATGGGCTGGTTAAAAGGTGTTCTGCCGAAAGAATGGGGTTTTGTACTCTGAAAGGTTGTTTATTTTTAAGCCAGAAGCTCTAGCTAGAAGAAAACATAAAACGCCAACCTGACAAACCTTGCCTTTCATACCATCAGAACTACAAAAACACTACTGTTAAGTGCCCACGTCTTTTTGTCAGCAGACAAACCCTGGAAAACACTGCTACATGAGCAGTGCCCTGACCGCTGGCAGGTACATCTGTTGTGTGTTTACACTTTCAACAATAACTGAATGATCCTGGTTTGTGCTGTCAGACGAAGGCTGCATTAGCTTCAGAGAACTTCAAGAGGAAATGTACACTTCAGTAGCTCCAAAACCTGTTCTTTTCCCAGCTACATTGTCATTAATGTGAATTAATTCGGTCAAGGAAATGCAGAAGAATGTGGGCTTAAACTAATGCAAATGAGCATGATCTGCTCCTTATCTACAGATGCTATATACCTAAAACCAGGTTCTGTTTCTGCTGTCACGGTGCGGTGACTACCTCTGTATGCTTTTGGTCAGTAAGCAAGCTGTTAGGCGCTACATCTGTAGTAAACAGGCATCCCAAGGAGCCACATAATAAAATAAACCCATGTTCAGGGTCCAAGACTATCTTTGCCATAGAAAACAAGTTCTCAGCCTCTAGATATGTATAGTTGTGATCTTCAATGTGTGTTTTTGCTGGTTTACTTGAATGGGAGGTTGAAGAAAATACTTGGATACCATTTCATACAGGAGAAATTTGAAATGGTAACAGCTGCATTTAAGGGATTTCTATCCAGACAGACACTCTGTAAAAGAGGGAAGCTCCTACATAGTGTTCCAGGTAAGTTCTTACCCAGCACCCAACAGGAGCACTCCACTCGCTGATCACTTGTTAAAGCATTTGTTTGTCTGAATTGCTTTATTTCAAGCTATGTCATCAGACTGACCTGAATCTTTATCCAGCAATTTATTTCCTGTTTGAGTACTACTCAAGGTGTGCCAGTAAGTGCATTACCTGATTTTTAAGAAGATCAGATCAGATTTCCAAGGGTTTTACATGAAAATTATCCAATTATTTTAGGTGTTAAAGCAGGAAATTTTGGCAAGACCTTTTTGAGATACCATTCTGGCCATTTTTTTTATTTTAGAAGTCCTAAGAATTGACTGAATGAGCCCTTCTTGAAACTCTTGTGCTGATCAGAGACACTAAGTGTCTTGACTGCCAACTGATGAGCCCTGAGCCCACAGGGAAAATGGGACCTTCTTGCCAATGCTTTCTAAAAAGCTACTTCAGTTTTAGTTCCTTAGGGATTAGATGCCTGGAGTGGCATGTGTGTGACTGACAACTGTGTATTAAACAACATCTCAGAGCTGTGCTTTAAGTTACTGTTTTCTCCCTTAGCTTTCAGGAACATTGCAGGAAACCTTTATGTGCTGAGTTAGATGCTGCATAATGAGTTGTGACAGTTGGCATTCAGTATCCTACTTCATGTAACATCATGGTAAAAAACTGTACAGGGTGTCTGTGGATCAGCTCAAGAGTTAGCAAATTATGGTCAAGTTGCCTTTTTTTGCAGTAACTTCATAATTCCTGTTCCGGAGAGGACTAGAGCACATGAATGAACTAAATGAAACAAAACCAAAAAAATGGTTCTTGAACTCCTACATTTGTGTGCACATCTATATCTACCTGGCAGTTCGGTGCCTGCTAATCCCCTCATGATTCTCACTGGGACCCTCTAGCAACTGGGGGAACATGGCCCCAGATATTTCCTCTTGTTTCTCCAGTGCTGCTAACTCGCCTTCATCAGCATGTTTGAAATGAGCTTAGTAGCTGCTCCCAACACAGGAAAAAAAATTAATGAGTGTCATCTGCTTTGTCCACTCCCTACAAGCTATCCCATTCCTTCCTCTGGCCAAGGCAACCTGGACCCAGAGGCCACAAGATTCCCTCATCTGTTCTCTAAACAATAAAACCTCCAGATTTCAAGGTCTTGAATTTGGGGCTATACAAGAAATCCTATATTCTAGGCCTGGCTGCTCAAGCAAATTTTTTTCATGTTTTCTGTCTTCAGCACCTCCAAATAATGTTTTAAAATTAAGTAATTCCCGTCTTGGAGATGATTTAAAGTATCATTATACTTTAAGTTGCATTTTGGTTACATATACCTCTTCAACTGCTTATATGTGTCTGTACTTTGCCTTAACATGTCAGCATTGACAAGTTGTGTCTGATGCAATAAAAAGTGATGGGGGTTGAGCTGATCAGTTATGACCTACTCATTCCTAGTCTGATTCTTTTTTCTTGATCTATTTTAGTGGGATCCTACAGATAATATACAATTAGTCCCTCAATCTCTATCTATCAGCTGGACTTTCTGCCACTCCAACTTCTGTAGCTTAAAAGCAAAAGCTGTATCTTCTTTCAGATGAGTAAGTAAAAATAACTTCCCCAAATGAAAGAAACTACAGGGGGAACTCCAGGTGGTGAGCATAAACCTAAGGTGACTTTCAGTATGACATGTCAGTACAAAGCGTCATTGTGCTTACTGATAAGCATCAGTGTAGGCTTGAAGTGTTTCTTTTAAGATGGTGCAGATACACATAGATTATTCTGAATACTTCTCATTAGCAACGCACTTTTTCTTTCATGTTTCATCGTTATCTTTTAGTACTGGCTTCACTGCAGAAAATGACTTATCACTTATGTTTGCTTGAGTGCCACAGAACTTTGGGATTCAACTGAGAGACTCTTGCATTGAGGCCAGAGAGAGAGTTGCTTCTACTGCAGTGATGTTTCTCAAAATAGAAAGGATCCACTGGGCTAGGCTAGGCTTTGCTTAAAAACAGCTGTAACCTCACAACTGCTAAAGGCAGAAGTCAGCATTTCATAACGGATTTCTGTCTCTTCTGTTCGGGAAATGTATTGCTTCTGCCTCTGAGTGGTTAATAGCAGTGTTAAAGCCAGGTATCATGTGGACAGGTGTCAGGAAGGTCTCGTTAATTAACCTTAGTCCTGAGATACAGCCAACAGTAACTCAGCAGCACCTGCTGTTTTTCTACAGCTCTTCAGATCTGAGCAGCAGTCCACTTTGGATCTGCTGTGAATTGTCAACACAGTGCTGTGAGCCCACAGCAACCTTTGCAGTGTTGAACCTCGGTACCCTACTGATCTTCTGATGCAACCTGCAAAATCCCCTCTGCTCCTGCTGTCTCCTTCAGCTGTCCCACAGCTCTAGCAGATCAGCTCTGACTTGGTGGCTCTCCTGTCATCATAAAGATCTTACAAACATATATCTCAAACTACTTTTAAAGAGAGTACTGCTCATTTCACTACCACCAATGAACTGCTCAGTTGGATCTCATTGAATCCCCTTTGGCTTTTCAACCTTGCTCAACTGTCTTGAGTGGCCTACAAGACTGCAGAGATCATATTTTGTTCTCTTGTTGACTATATCCTTGTACAAATGGCAATAAAACAAGAAATCATGGCCTTACAGTAAAGGCATTATCTGTAGGAGGGATATTTATCGTGAGTTCGCAGGAGTATGGTGCTTAGCATGGACATGTTTGGTCAAACTCGGGTGTTACCCAATGTCCCTGGTAAAAGGCAAATTCTTTTTATTACATTCTCTGAGATATCAGCTGCATTTCAATAAGACTGAAAAGTTATCCCAACTTTAAGGTTACAACAGAGAAGATGCTGCTCAAAAACTTTTACAAGCCAAAATGGAGCTCACAAAAGACAATAGATTTGTCTGCACCATCACCAACAGTTCTTTATTCTGTTTCCGCAGGGACAGATTCACCCTTAAGCTATTTGTTTATGTATAGATTTCATAGGGGAAAATGCTGATTTTCGAATGCTACAAAAAAAACCCCAAACAGGCCAGCCAAGTTTGAATTTCAGAAATATGAAGATGAGCCCAGTTGTTTTTGAAGAACTTTTGATCTTGTATATGTAGATCTGGAAATTTTCTGCCCTTCTCAAGAGCGTTATGTCCTTTTTGCAAAAAATATCATGACTTCATTGCACAGGAGTAATGCTATACCTGGCTACTGTATCATGAAATCAATGCAACTGAGTGTAATCCAGATGCTGGTTTTAAAGGTCTGTACTCTCAGAATTAGGGGTCAGACAAAAATTAATGACTGTGTCATGGGAGCATGCAGTATTTCTATTCAAGGTGTTAATGCTGTCAATGGCAAAAAAAAAAAAAAATTCAAGAGGCCTGGGGGGTCATTCTGAAAAGAAGGACTTTTATTACACACAAATTTCTACTGTTAACCTGAAGTGTAATTTTAATTGGCAGGGTTTGGATGCCAACAAGCTGATAAAAGAAGATGAATATGGCTATTCTCCTTTTAGCAAAATCCTAGTTTCCCCTGTGCATGTACCTCTCCATGTCTGTTGTGTGAGATGGGGCTGAGTGTATGACAAAATTAGTGTACTGCATAGCCCCATGGTGGGCTGCAAAAGGCGTATTGTACTAGACAGTTTCCAGGCTTTTTACACTTGTGTCATGGTGGGCAAATGACTTTGGAGGGGCCTGTAGAAGGGCATCAATTTTGGATGACAGCTATTGATTACTTTCACTAGTTTCTCATACTTTACTCTTATCTACCCTTCACTGCACACCTTCCTCTAAGTAAGAAAGAGGTGTAGCTTCATTAATAAGTTGCAGCTAAACACACAGAGATGCAGAGCTTGCCAAACAGATCAGCAGCAATTATGACTTACAGTCTCTGGAGGGTCAACAGCAGCTAAACAGCAATGCTTGATGCAGAAGGTAAAAGATTATTTTAAAAAGCAATTGGCTGACATCCAAGCCATTCTCCTTGTGTAAACCTCCTCTACGGAGTGAATCGCTAGTGTTACAATGCGTGAGAATTTTGATCAGTTTTGATGGGGTCAAATTTTGCTTCAGTGAAGATTGCAATGATTTAGGAAACGCCATTGAAGGTATTCTGAACGCCTCCATGGTTACTGAGAAGCTGGAGAGAGAACAGTGTTTAATTTTTTTAAAGGACAAGTTTCTGTACAAGCTAATGTTACAGTAAAAAAGAACTAATAATTTCAGGCTCTGCTACTTGCTTTGCAAACTAGAGCTTGAAAATGGTGTTTGTTTTATTCTGCAGACTGCTTGTGTGGTTCAGTATAAAATGGTAAATACTCCCTTGTGTCAAATGGGATTTTACAACTTCTAAGAAATTAGCTCTGTCAAAGCGATGTTTGGGAGTCTAGTGCTTGTAGCTTCAGAACATGAGGATTAGATCATTAACACAACTAAAATGGTCAATGAATATAGAGATGGAGAAGCTAGTCAGCACATGGAAAAAGTATTTGGGGACAAACCTTATGAGGGGTTTTTGAATGCATGTAGAGACCTCCTATGCAACACAAGTACCCTTTCTCCTGAATTGATACAGAGAATTCAAGGAAAGGTACTTCCTTATTGTTATTTAGAAAGTTGGAAAGAACTGTGGCTGAATCATATAATACAAGGAAGTATACAATACAATAAATGGAATATATGCTGGCAAAGCATTGATTTTCATAAAGCTGATGAGACTTCTGAGTTGATGTGAGTTTTGCACAAAAATGTTTTCTTACAAAAACATTTTCTTTCATTGAACATCAGACCTATGAAAGAGATAAATCAAGGTCTTGGTTGATTCATCTCTTTTCATGGGCAGAAATTTAATGTGACACTTTAAAGGTGCACAGGGAAATGGAGTACCAAATCTCATTCCCTTTCTATGGGAAATAGTTACTTAATCATTATTTATACCTTTAAAGTATATCTTTGAGTGTGGAAAATGTTTGGTGCTGCTTAGTGCATGTGATTTGCTCTTCTTTAGAAAATCACATGCTGTGAGAAACTGAAGGCAGGGATAAAAGATCTTCATAAGTTCTTCTCTTAATTGTTGGGTACTCTAAATTTACCTCCATGCTATTGCTCTTTACCCAAGAAGTTTCAGTGATAAACAGTACAATGAAATTATTATTTTCCACTTGTAAATGTACTGGACCTTGCATGAACTTCAGTTAAAGACACTTGTCAGCAGGTTGCTAACAGGTGCAGATAATTCACATTACAGGATAAACTACAGTCTCCCACCTCATCAGGTGGTAATAGACACTAGTGTCCTCACTCACACTGCTATTCACCATCCTTCATAAAACAGATGTTGATAAGAATAGGGAATCAAGGTGGCTACCCTGCAATCTTCCTTCTGTTTGTGCACCTCCTGGTTTTTCATGCAACCAGAACCCCATGTTGCCCTTGCTGTAACAGCACCCAAACTCGTGCTCGTTGTCGTTCTCGCTCCCCAGTTGCTACAGTCTATTTTCCACAGACAGAGACTTGCGAGGCACAAAATGTTAACTAGGGAAATGCTAAGCCTGTTTCATATAACAAAGATGTAACTTACTACCCTAATCAATCTGCCATGGCTGATTAGACCTGCAGTAAGGTTGAAGTCTGATTAAAAACATGCTGACAGCTCCAACTCCCCATTAAATTTCCAATATTCATTTTGGGTCTTTTTAGATTCTTTGAATCTCTCTTCTTGCCAGTAGATGAACAAACAAAGTGCTGTTGACTTTGAGCATCAAACAAACTTCCAGTGTGTTTCCTTTTTCTAAAGAAACTCCAGGTAATAGGGTCAAAGACAGAGCTCTGAATCACAGGAATATGCTTGGAGCCCCTGCTATTAAAGACTCAAAACTATAAATATGTCTGGTATTGGATAGAAATTAACCCTATTAAAGACAAGGTTGTGATTCTCGTACTCAAGATAGACTGCTTTATTCCATGAGCAATTTAATGGAAGTAAACGGCAAGTATGGTCAATGTAAGACTATGGTGAAAAATAAGGAGAAAAAAAAAAGCTATAGGTATATTTGTTTAAGATCCTCTTCTGTTCTGGATTGTTTTTTTAGTAATGCCCTATTCAAGAATGTGAACTATTAGCATCCATATATAGTTTATAATTTAAATTTGTTCTATTATCTGAGGACTGGACATGTAACAAATAATGTAATTTTTTAAAGTGTTGTGAATCTGATCTAAATTGGTGGTTATTTGCCTTAGGTCCCGGTCATAACTGTTGTTCTAGCAGCATATATATGAATGACCATGACATTGGGAAGGAATTGCCATTTATTTTGTATATGGAGGTCATGTCTTCCAGCTGTATATTTGAGTTCTCAGAAGAAGTCAAAGATGTGGGTGATCTGGTCAGCCATGACTTACGTAAGCTGAATAATTGTCAGCTTTTACAAATGAGAGAAGTTTCCAAGGCTGGGACCAGCACTGCTCACAAATTCATAAGCTGTCTTCACAAGGAAGTGAAGAGTGATATGATAGCATTTGTTGCTGATACAGAGGTTTGCAGATTTTTTTTTAAATAAAACCAATAAAGATGGATTAGAAGAGCTACAGAAGAACAGACTGATATTAAATAAATGGGTGAGAAATCATCAGGTGAAGATCAATGTTGATAGTTGCAAACAAATGTGAGCGAGGATATTGAGGATGGAGGTAACTCCATCTATATAGCTATGCAAATAGGAAAGAAATATAGGAGCTTTTGCAAAAATGTTTGATACAAAACATCTTGATACTCAATCAGCAGTAGTTGAAAAAGCAACAAGAAAGATAGGAATGATTGAGAAGGGAATAGAGAACAAAACAGAATACATTATTAATCTATGATACACTCTATTATTCTATTATTCTATATCTCTCTTCCCACATTTTGAATACTGCATAGCATTATTCCGGTTGGAAAAGGACGCTTTAGGGCACAAAAGAAATGACTGAGATATAGGCCTGTATAATCATAAATGATTGGGAAAAATATGTAAAATAATGAGTAAACATTCCATACTCACCGTTGAAGCTGGGGAAACCTGACAAAATGACCAGGTAAAAGATTTTAAAACAAGAGTTTGCCATGCTCTTCTGCGAACACTGATCTAGAATTTCATTAAACTTTAAGAAACGGAAGCCTATGTCTCTCAGTACAGCAGTTGTACTTAAGACTGTTCTGCCTTTCTTTTGTACAGAATTTGGGCGCTAATTAGGGCAGACTCCTCCTTTGGACTAAGCACTCTGTAATAACAAGATATTTTCATTTGAGCGTTTTGGAGGATACCACAGGACAAAGCAGTGGGAGATTACTACATGACTGATGATATGCACTGGAAATTGATCTGTAGACACTCAGCATGTTCAAGAACTAAATCCCATGGCATTTATTTCACTGTCCGGCCTTTATTTTTCTTTCTAGTTATAATGTGCTTACAGAACAATACCTTCAGGAAGGCATCTCATAGCAATCCCCTGTGTGTTCTTTGTCTCTTCTGTTATTTTTCTTTCCAGTGTGGTAAGTACTTCTATACCGTCAGGGAGCTGACCTCATCTGGAGATTCTTCAGTTTTTAGACAAAGAGACTAGACTTCTTATAAGTCTATTGCACCTCAAATATTCCCTATCAGGCCTGAATTCATCCAAATCTTGTGCCTAATAGAGGCAGAGAAAAGATGCAGCTCACTTCCTTATGTCTGTAGTTTCCTGTTTCAACATCTCTTCAGGAGCTGTTAGATGGAAAGGCAATTTGGTCTTTCTTCCTTCTTTCTCTCTGAGGCCAAAGGGAAAATCTATTCAGGCAGAATAGCCATCAGCAGAACAATGGCTGAATTTTTAAAAGCACATTCCAAACTCCAAAAAGTTCAATGTAATTTTGTATTTCATTAGTACTTTTCATCAAAATGAGCTTCAACCTCTTTAGTTTGAAAGGCGCAGTTCAGATTTACACCTACTGAGATTCTGCTCCCATGTGTCTTATCTCTCCCCAGATAGTCTCCCCTTGTACACTTAGCTTCTTGGCAGGTAAGAATAGGCAGCATGGAAGGGATGCGGAGCGCAGGCATTCATGTGGTAGTTGCTACAGATAATTAAAAGTCCTTACTACTTTAATTTGGTACCTTTCAGCTACACTGGATTTACCTCAAAGTTTTTAACCAGCAGGACAAAACAGATGAATGTGGTGTAGCTCACATACAATCTTATCGGCACCTGTGTCATAAGTACATTTATAGAACCTGTAACTGAAGATCTGTGGTTTTATTTTTCCTTTGTTCCCTGTCCTATTTCTTGCTGCTTTGCTGCAAGTGTACAGAAGGCACAAAGCAAAAAGAAAAATATCACCCTGACCATTTGTGGTTTAGCCTCAGCCAGCAACTCGGCACCATGTAGGCACTCGCTCTCCCCCCACCCCAGGGTGGGTGGTGGGAGAGAATTAAAAAAAAAAAACAACAAACCCAAACAAAACCAACAAAAAACCCAAACAACCTTATGGGTTGAGATAAAAACAGTTTAATAGGACAGCAAAGGAGTAAGAAATAATACTTGTAAAGGAATATACAAAAACAAGTGATGTGCAATGCAACAATTGCTTACCACCTGGTGATCGATAGCAATTCCTGCCCCCCGGCCAACTCCAGTTTGTGTACTGGCCATGACGCTGTATGGTAGGGAATATCTCTTTGGCCAGGCCTTTAAATCATTACCCTTCCTAGTGGATTCATATTTTAGTTAAATGCAGCAAACTGTTTAGGTGACAGTATTAAAAAAAAAAAAACAACAAACCCAAACAAAACCAACAAAAAACCCAAACAACCTTATGGGTTGAGATAAAAACAGTTTAATAGGACAGCAAAGGAGTAAGAAATAATACTTGTAAAGGAATATACAAAAACAAGTGATGTGCAATGCAACAATTGCTTACCACCTGGTGATCGATAGCAATTCCTGCCCCCCGGCCAACTCCAGTTTGTGTACTGGCCATGACGCTGTATGGTAGGGAATATCTCTTTGGCCAGGCTGGGTCAGCTGTCCTGGCCGTGCCCCCTCCCAGCTTCCTGTGCAGCTCCCCACTGGCAGAGCACGGGAAGCTGAAAAGTCCTTGACTGAGTATAAGCACTACAACTACTTAACACACTGATGTTTTTAGTTGTGGCTATCAACATTATTCTCATACTAAATCCTAAACACAGCACTGTAACAGCTATTAGGAAGAAAATTAACTCTATCCCAGGTGAAACCAGGACATCATTCTGAGCACAAAATACACTTTAAGGCCACAGTATAAATTTGTATAAATAGAAAAATCTTTTAGATCATAAAACATTAGTGGAATATCACAGCTCAAAATATGGTTTAGCTCAGGTCTTCTGCCATGTGGACCTCAATGCTAATAAACTCACATTCTATCTGGCTATTATTGTACCTCTGTAACATCCAGCCTGTGGCAATACTGGAGTGAATAGTGCCCACACTTTCCCAGATGAGCATGAACAGGTTTTCTTTGAGGGTCCTTGTACTATGAAGGCTACCAAATTCTCATCAATGAAGTCCTGCAGCCTGGGAACTGGGTTTTGCCAGGGAACTGTGAAAAATAGAACCAGTGATGGACTTCAGCTTTTAGACACTGAACTCTACGATGAGTAATGATCCATGTCCTGTAGGAGACCTGGTTGCTGTGGAAGGAGGGGGGTTGAGTGAGGTCTGGAAAGGCCATTGCATGGAAGAAGGTCCTGGGTGGGGTCTAGTCAGCTCTACTGAGGAGAGAAGTGCTCTTGCTGCTCTGGAGGTAAGACACTTCTGTCCATTTGAATGTCCCCAGTGTCAAAAGCCTGGAAAAGTTATTTTGTAATATTGAATTGTACCTATCCTTAAAAACACAAACACCAGGCGAGGGGCCAGTGTCTACCTCTCTTCTGTATTATCACTCACTGGTGAGGCTTTTTGCCTAGAAAGCAGGAGAGTCTGGCTCAAATTTTTGTTTGGCATGAGGCAGTTCTAACACGAACTTCCTACCTCCCCCATATCTACTCTGCTTTTGTAGAGACTCACTCCACTCCTCCTCGCCTATTATGCTTCATTGACTGTGATAGTGCATGAAGCCTAATAACTGTAGACTAATGGGCAGTAGGGGAAGTTTAAGTTCTGGTCCAGTCTTTGCTCCCAGAACTGCTTAGTTATTTTACGCTGACTTTTCTAGATTTTTTTTTTCTCAGAAAACTATTCTGCACGCAGGGCTCAGAACAGAGAGAGTAATTGCAGCTGAATCATTTTCACAGATACTACTTTAAGAAAAGGAAAATGATCATCTACCAAAGTTGCCATCATTAACCTTTTCTGCTTTTGAGGATTGAGAGGGGAAGAAAGAACAGCTGAATCTGTGAAGAACAGTTTCTGAAGTGGTACTTCCACAGCCAAGTAAAATACTTTTAGATATTGTTGTGGTTTGGATTAAACCCCTCTGAAACTTATTATATGTTCTAGTAAATCAGTAGACCCCTTCATGAAACTGAAAACCAGAAGCAGAAGTGGGGTACATAGCGGACAAAAGCAAATTTACCTTGTGGTCTTAGATAGCCATATTCAAAATACTGAAAAACAACATTACTGAGTTCCACATTTGCAAGTGGTGACATGATGGAAACAAGCAAGCAGTTACTATTTATGATTGACTGTGTGCTCCTGTCCTGTGGTAGATGAAGCTTGATTTGGAGATGTTTGTTGGCCCCAGGGAATTGTATTAGTTGTTACATCAAGAGATTTTTTCAGTTACGTTTGCAGGAAGAGTGCTAATCATTGATTAAGGTGAGGAGGTTATCTGCTCAAAGGTTGCTAAATTATGTTAATCTTTTCAGAACCTGATTTTCTCTCCAGAAACAAATTCCTTCAGAAGTCTTATCCAAAGCCTGAGCAGAAAGAGGGATTTTGTTACATATCTGAAACTTTAAATATCCTAAAATAGAAACATCAGTACGAAAATGAGTTCACCCTTGGTGGGGGAACGCCCCCCCCCAAAACCCATAAATGTAAAGTGTCCAACCTGCCTTTCTTATGACCATTGATTTAAAATTTTTTACACGACCATGGGCTTGCATGACTTTATATGCCTATACTATGTTTACCTGTTTTTCTATTTGGTACATAGACTATAATTTTGTTCGCTTCAACCCTTGCAGTTAAGAGTTCAAAATCAACAATTTTCCTCCTGGTTTATATTGCAGGCCTCAGACATTACTGGAATGCTTTCTCTACCTTCATTTTTGATGTAGCAGAGTCTCTCCACCTGCATTCTTAATCTTCTGTTTTATGTCCTAGCTTTTCTTCTTGGTATAGCTATTTAGATTGCACCCTCTTGAAACAGCGATGCTGTTATATGGTATTCGTTGCCTGGAATAGTGTGGTCAGCATAACTTGATCCTTTAATTATTCATGGAATTAAATATTGTTGTAGTCAGTTATACATAAACTATATTTAAAATATTGTTATATATTTTGTTATATGGAAATTAAAAGATAAGTAGGATAGGAGCCATATTTTGCAAGTTCTGTTTCCAACCAAAATACAGCTAATGGCTTAGCGATTGGATTTCCCTTCTGTACACATGTATTTATCCACAGAAATCAGGTAGTATGAATAAAGCTGCCCATGCATTTGACCTTAATTGTAAGAGGTAAACCTTCTCTGTGTTGACGTGTGCAAGAACCTGAACCTGTCAGTATTTTGAAACAAAAATTTTCTGTTCTTTGAACTGTTCTTTTAACAAAAGTTTCAGCTCATTTTTCCTCATTAATAAGTCAAGTCATAACCCTAGTGACAGTATTTGCTTTCTAAGTCATTTGGCATGCCTTGCCAAATGTTATTTTTGGTAGAACTTTTTAACTACTTTGCTGTCAGTGGTCTGAATTAGAAATGTGCTCATCCGGAACCGTACATTGCTGTACTTAACATGTCATTACATAAAAAGCAGTCAACAAATCACTTGGGTTTTACATTAAACAGAGAAACGTCTCAGTTCTTTAGTTGTGTTGAGCTTTGTATTGACCTGTATAGCAATTTGCTACCTTAAAGAGCACTGCAGATGCTTTCTTAAGTGCAGTGCTGTCAGCTGGGAGCTGCATGCAAGGAGAGCTCTTCTGTCACCACATCTGCTGTAGGCACCTTCCATCAGCCCCAGGGTCAGTACCTGGCAACTTAGGGGCTCGGCATGAGCGGAGCAGCAGTGCTTCCATGGGAGCCGCTCCGGCTGAGTTCAGGTTTTGCTCTGGGCTCCATCCCTGAGCTCATTCTCTGGGGAGGAAACAAGTCCTGCTCTTCCCGTCTTCTCTTGACACTGGACTTGAAGGAGCTTTCTAAATCACAGATAAGCCCCTGTGGGAACCTGTGTATCGGATCCATTTGCTGCAGTCTGTTTTCCACATCACGTTACGTTTTAATTCTTTGCCTGAAACTTTTTGCCATCTTGTTATGGCAAGCTACAGTTGTTATGGGTTACTGATTTTACAGAAGGGATTTTTATATACGTGATCACTACAAAAATGAGCTATATGTTCAGTAGTCTTAATCCTGTGTTTATTTTCATGCTGGATAGAAACCGTGCCTCCAGTTTCCATATTCTAGTCTCACTATAAATACCGGTTATACCTGATATGCTGTAGTCACATGAAGAAAATACAGATTTTTTTTTTTATATCTAGGGTTGGATGCAGTTGATGGGACACCAGGGTGGAGCTTGGCACTTTGAAATTATAGGATAAAATTACCTCTCTTGATGTTTACATGTTTCTTCAGATCAGGAACAGTGGGGACAGTTAAAAGTTTTCTTATAGGTTTCACTGTCAGAAGCCTTTTGTAACAAGTCTCTCCTAAGGGACTGAGCTATTCTGTTATTCTCAGTCACGTGTTTGGTCAGGTCGATGGTATCAGGCTAATTACAGTTAGTTCAAGGTTGTAGGATTCTTGTCTTTAAACAAATAAACAAATGCTAATTGAATAGTAAATGCTTTTTAATAAAATCTTAAATTATTAAATCATGATAAGCAGGAGAAGGATTCCTTGGTGAATACAGTGCTTCCAGAATGCATGCTCACACTTCCAAGTCTGTATTTTTTTCCACCTAAAGCCAGCATAGCCATTATTACATAATCATTAGGTATCATCATTTCCACTTACAGAAGAAATTTTAAATAAGCTGTTTAATTATTTGAGACAGGCAATTTGGCTTATCTTTTCAGAATGTCCATGAACCGCAGGTATGTTGTTAAAAAACTAAACAAGGCTTTCAAATAATTTACTGTATGAACAGAAGTATGCAATTCATAAAGGAAATTGTGCTTACCCTATGGCTAAACATTACAAATTATATCATTATAGTAATGTGAGTAGTTTGAGATCTATGGTTATAGGAAAAGATGTTGCTGGAGAAGACAGAGAAGGTAATAAACATCATAATACAACATTACTGCAGAGAGTTGTCTTTGGTTTTTTTAAATTAAACGTTTTGGAGTCCAAGGACCTAACTGTCTGTGGTTCCTTCATTTTCTGTAATAACGTTGATATTTCAATCTCTGTTTTTTAATTGATGAGTGCTTTAAACACTAGGGTGTTTCCATGTCTTCTGTACAGCCATAATGGGCAGTTGAAAAGCTCTACTGCAGAGGAGACTTGTAGTGGCAAATTAGTGGTGCCTTTCAGTTTAATTAGTATTTGGCTGTGGCTTTGAAACTACAGGTTCCTCTGGGCAAAGGCTTGTCAGTAGTCCATAAGGTACTACATAAACACATGACAAAATGTTACTTGAAGTCTGTAATTGAAGTAAGGACCTCAATCCAATGATTTATGGGTGTGCTGGAGTACCTTGGTGAATGAATCTGTGCCTCTGCTCCTGCCCGCGGGGAAGCAGAGCCGCAGCAAAACTCCTGTTGTGTCTCATTCTTAGGAAAAGCTGTTTCTGGGGTAGTATTAAATAAACCTCTGCAGCACTTGTGATGCTGACAATCAGTGAAGCATTTATGTAAATACATATTCAAAGCTGAGTATTTGCATAGGAAAGAACTTTTGAAAGGGCTCGACGTGGTTACAGTTCCACTCCCATTGAAATCAGCTATAAAATCTTACTTTCCGTGAAAGCGAACTCTAACCATTACTAGGTGTTGAAAACTTCACCTCACATTCTCCCTGGAATTTCCATGTGCCTTGTCTGTTGTCTGTCTCAGAAGGTAAAATCATGCAACTGAGATCTCCTAAGGAGCTAGTGGAGCTGATCCTTGCATGTGCATGCAAGAACAACCAGAGCTCCTTTCTCAGGCAAAGCTGTCACTGTGACTGTAGCAAGAACTTTGGCCTGAAGACTGTGGATTTGTCCCTTTGATATGGTTGCGAGCTTTACTTCCGTTTTTTGCCCAGTTTGCAACAGAAACTTTCTCAGTTATAAAAACAAAATGAGGAAATTAAATCTGTCGTTTGGGTTTTTAGGAAAAGAAACTGTGAAGCTGGTTACTGCAGGTTTTTCAAAAGACATGTCCTAAGGACAGGTTTTACTGTGAATTAAATCTGTTAACCTGGAAACAGTAGATAACATCATTTTGGGGTGATGAAAGTTTACTTCAGTTTCTAGTCTCGTTCACCCTGCTGAGTGCCACCACTGTAATATCACCGATTTCAGGAAATCTTCTAGGCTTATATCAATGTTGTGATATGAAGAGAAGCAGATTCCTATGGTATTAGGTACTACCCATGAACAATTTTGCTGGGCTGGAGTTTACCTGTCTGCCGTCTTTGAGGCTGGGACTCTGGAGTGTGACAGTTGGGTCTAGGCCACAAATCTGCAGCAGATGTTCAAGTGGATGGACCACTGTGCAGACCAGATGTCCTGGCAAACACAGAAATGCTGGAAATGTGGAATTGATTTGGGAGACCTGAACCATCTTTACATCTGGAGCAAAAATGAAAAGAAGGAAATAATGTTAAGAGCCATCATGGTGGCAACAGGTTTGATCCCGACCCCATGGGTACCAGGGGGAATGTTACTGCTGGCTGTCTTTTTGAAGAAACGGGTGGGTACTGAGGTTCATAACCATCCTAACTGAGGATGTCTGTCCTCCACAGGGATGTTGTGGTACATTATTATTCACAGCAAATCATGCAGCAGCAGTCCTAGGAAAGTCTGGCTTTATCTCTTTTTTTTAAATGTGAACATGGCCATGGATCCCAAGTGTGTTCTTGCAGTCTCTGTGTTACGTTAATATTAGATTGCTGCAGCATACTTGAAAAGAGATGTCCTTCAGGTGTGTTGCAAAGACTGTATGTTTGCCTATGCATTTGAAAGGCTGGGGCATAGGGAGGAGGGTGAGAGGTCACAATAACAGTTGTACATTTTTCAAAATAATATTTTTTCAAAACAATTTTCATTACTTCAGAACATTCATCCTAATGTTTTCCACAGCACAAGTGCCTAAATACCTTTGAAAACAGCATTGACTCAGATTAAGAAAAAGACTTAGGCATCTAAAACCAGTGGTGTGACACAGAAAATTCCTGTTTAATGTCTAATCGGTCTGTAGGACTAAGGTTTCTAAGATGTCAAGCACTCTGTTCTTTCACATGCTCAGATCTGCATCTATTTCAACAGAGCTGAATCTCTCAGCATGTGTCTCCTGCAGAAGCCATTTGAGATCTTGAAACAAGATATTCCTCTGACTGTACCGCTGAAGGGCTTGGTCTGCCATACCTAAAGCACCTTTGCCACACTGAACATCACACAAATCACAGTAGTCACAACTACTTTCATTCATGGAGCAAAAAATATGGAGGTCTGAGCTGATGAAGAACATAGGATTTATGGCAAAAATGGGAATGTGGGTGGGGACTGTGGAGATAAAAGAAGATCCCCTGAGGGAGTGGAATCCTGAACTGTGGTCTGCGTCCCCATATTGTACTGAACAATGGCTAAAAATGCAAGAATAGTTCAGGAAATAAGGCTGTTACCCAGACAACTGTCTCCCAAATGAACACTGTCCTCTCTGAGCGCAACACTCATGCTCTCTGTTGCTTTCTTCTAATAGCGTTCCTTGATGAGCAGTAGCACAGCTACGATGGGAAGGATGGAGAAAGCGTTGTCATAGGGTTCATTAGCAAGCAAATGCATTTAATGAACGGAATCTGACTCAAGGTGCTTGATCAATACTGGGCTGTATGTTTACCATTTTCTGGCTCTTTCAGCTCAGGAATGTATGTGTTGCTTTCTAATCTGTTGCTTCTGACTGCCGCCCTACCTCAAAGGTTTATGAATGTTCAGACAGCAGAATTGTCTTTACCTTCTGACACCTTCAGAGTTTATACCTCTACCCAACGGGCACCGTCACAAAGTTATTACCGTGAATTCACTGCTGGGGAGCCGTTTTCTGCATACTTGTTCTGCAGTATGTATGAGTATGACATCTTAGGAAGACAGGTAGATCCCTGCCCTGAGCAGGTCCCAGTTTCCAGAACAAGGGGCTGAATATGTAAAATGTAAGAGATGGAAAGACGGAAGGGACAGGAAAGGGGGCATGTCAGACCCAGGGCGATAGAAATGGGAGAGTGCAGTAGATGCATTTTTTGTGTTAAATTGTTCTGCCTGCTTCATTGCTTCTGGATGGCATTAGAGATTTTTTTTTTTTGGCAGGGGGATGATCTCACAGGAGCTTTGGTAGATAAATAATTAAAGAGAATAAGTAAAAATGAAGACTGAGTGAAGGTTTGGCAGAAGGCATGGAAATGGAATTTACTTCATTTTCAGTTCACCAGTTCAGTCTCAAAGCTGTATTGTGATGGTGTTGTAGTCACTTCTGAAAGTGAAATGGGCAAGTCTTTCTTGCAGCTGGTTCCTAACTCTTCCTCCTCCCTGAGCACATTGATGTCTCTGCCTGCCCTCCCTGTGCAAGCTGCTGAATTCTAATTTCCAGGTTAAAACATGTGCTCGAGGCGTGCTGGGACCTCGCTTCTCCCCAGACGCTGCTGTCGTTCAGACACCTTTCACAATCAATTGAATCGGAAAGCTTCAAGAAGGCAGACATTACCTGAGAGTTAAATGAATTTTTGCTTTAGGCCCAAAGAACCAATTCTGAAAGTCTTTTGGATGCGTCTCCTTGTTCTCTATGCATGGGATAAGGTTCACTCCCTGCAGATAAAGTCAAACCCTATGTATTTGCTCTTCAGACAAAGACAGTAAAAAGTTCACTGTCACTTTAAAGGGGGCTGAATCCATCCTCTCCTTTGACAGCAGAAGTAATGTAGCAGACTCATTTTCATCTCTCATTCAGAAAGCAGATGAGATGTGAGTCAACTTGTTTGACAGATGAACACCCTAGAGATAACTTCAGTTTGTCACAGTACGTGTGGCTTCTTTACAATTACTGCTGAGCTACAAGAGTGCAAAAGACCGGCCAATAAATGCCAGCCATTCTGCTTTCTTTAATTCCCACAACATAAAACACTGTTTCCTAATTTTAAACATGAAAAACATAATTAGAAATTGAATACTTCACTGGGAAGAGATATCCTTTTTCTGATGTTGACTTACAGTCAGGAAAAACAGGGAAAAAGAAATCACAAACTAGAAGAGGTTTTTGGTGTGCGCTTTTTTTTGTGGTTGGTTGGTGTGTTTTTCTTCTTTCCTCAAACTCTGAATGAGATGAGCTTGAAGGAGAGATCCCATGTGCAGGCTCCCTCCCTGCCTCAAAAGGGGATGGTTCAGTGTGTTGAGCAAGTCTGTACCGGCACTTCTCTTAAACAGGCAGGGAGTGACTTAGGTCATCAGAGGCACCAGATGCGTGAAATAGTGAAATGCAGGAGAGATATGGCTCCTCATGTGGCATGTGTGCCCCGTCGTCTTACTGCAGCTCTTGAAGTTTAACGCTGGATGCAGGTTTGACAGTAAAAAACTGGAAGGGAACCACCAGATTTCCTGGGCAATCAAAACAATTTTGCTGCAGCAATGACAACATTTCAACTCTTTCAGAGTCTTAGTGTGATAGATTTTTACTCTTATTTCTACTGGAAGAGTGTCCCAGATCATCACATCTGCATTTGTTACAAAACTTCTAAATTTCTTTTGAAATAAACCTCTGGCTGGCTTGTATTCATTTGTTCTTGTACCAGTATGGTCTTCTAACTTCTAGTGTCCTTCTGTGTGTTTTCCATCAGCCTTTTTTTCTTAAAGCAGTAATAGGCTTACAAAACTAAACTGCTTTTCTCTTATTCCTTAGAACTGCTTGTTCTTTACCTTCATTATAAAATACAGGAGGCAAAATAAGTACTGGGCAGTTTTTATGTGGAAAACAAGATAGGAAAATTGATGGGTCATGTCTTTACCTATCTCCATGCTGAACATTTTATCATCCCATTTCTTTTTTCCATACAACTAAAGATCCTCCCCACACATTGCATGATTTTCACACCTGATATTACACTCCAAAGAAAGTAGAGCCGGACCAAATTTCTCTTGCCTTCAACTTCCTCTTTTCCTCCTGTTGCTGAGGAATCCTACAGGTTTTACCTGGAAAACTGGCTTTACCCAACCCTTAGCCTCTCCTGGTATGGTTTTGGTTTTCTGCTGTACATCTACCACAGACCTGGCATTGATCGCTTCACTGCTGCTCTGTGTACTGTTTGTTGAAACTGCTGTGGTTGCTTTATAAAAGCAGTGCCCTTGTTTTTTCCTTTTTGAGGGTGTCCCTACTGACCACTTTCCACATGTTAAATTACTCTTTCTGGAGAGGCATAGATGTGGGAGCTGCTGGTTGATGCTGATGTCTGCATATAAACCTCTCCAATTTGTTTGTCCTATTCCTGTAGGAGTTGGTACCAGCCTTTCCCTAGTGACATGGTTCTGGTCACTGCAAGGCTGGGGAGGGAACAGGGTACCAATGGGGAACAAACCATGGCCTCAACTCTCGACGTGGTTTAGCCCTGATACACCTGAAGCAGCTATTAGGTTACTCCAAACTGTGCCTTTGAGACAAAGTCTTCAGTGAATTGCCCACCAGCAAAGAGTCACTGGGATCTGCCCTGACTCCTTCACCTTGCAAACATCTGCTGGACTCTCTGTTCACCTTGTTCTGGGAGATAAAGCAGTAGCGGTTCACACCGCCACATTCACAGCTACAGCAGCACAGTTCCTCCTTGATGTGTAATATTCCTAAGAATTAAACCTTAAATGCTAACGATTTTAAGTTGGATATTTGTCTAAATACAGTTTCATTGGTATCTAGTGGTTGTAAAAGGATGCATCTTTCCCATATTCCGCTAATGTTCTTGTGTCATTAGGTGTCTATTCTTGCCTACCCTGAAAAACTTGATAGATGGCACACACAGCAAAACCAGCTGTGGCTTTTCTTCTCCAACTGACCCTGTGTATGTTCAGTTTGCCAAGCTGGCCCACACATCTGCAGGACCAGATCTTACAGGAAGAAGAGCTGCCCTTCTTTCTGTATATAACGATGAGTATTTTTCTAGGGCATAAGAAGGCTGATTTCAAAACTGCCTCCAATGCTGGGGTCTCCTTTTGTGTTTTGTTTTGTTTTTTTTTTTTTTTTTGTTTTCCAAGACATTTATTAGATAACAAATCACATACAGTCTCTACAGCACAGACAAGATCTCGGGACTCCCCTGGGAACTGGGTTAACTGGTGGTTCCTTTCTGCCACTCTTTATTCTAATGCACCCGATTTTCTAATGTAAAGTAGAATCATTTAACAGGAAGGGCTTGATGTGCCTACCAGCCTCGCCCATAGCTGAGTGACTAGGACATTGTTATCTTCCTGTTGCTCTGGAGAAACCTCTAATACATGCAACATAGTCTAACAAGGGTTTTCAATAAAATGGAGTACTGCTGCTTTCTCTTGAGAAGATGCTTTAAAATAATGTAATGCTTTAAAAAAGTGTTGGGACTCATTCCCTGTTTCTGAAAGAGGTGACTTGGGAACCTAGCTTACTGACTAAGGCTTCAAAGTTGAGTTTCTCATCAGATTTAAAAACCTCCCCTTGCTTGGCAATTAGGCAATTACCTCCCATGTTTCACCAGGGCCTTGCTCACAACAGGGTTTCCATTGGTGTACTGACTCTTGTAAATCCCTTTTTGTGGAGCCTAATTTAGGATTTTGTACTGTAATTTGGAAGGTGAATGGAAGAGATGAAAGACATGTAGGAGTTAGTCACTGTAATGCTAAGCACTAGGAAACCTAATTGTCCCCGTGGATGTATCCACTGCTGTATAGTTGGAAGAAGTTCATACACAGTGTACACAGGGTTTCAGCTGTGTTATCCAGGCCTAATTTTAGAGGCTTAGTAGGCATAGAGAAATAGATGTCTCATCATATATAATTTATTCCTGCTTTATCATTTCTTTTTGAAATATGTGCAGTAAATTTGGGCTGTTACTGTGGAAACTGGCTGAAACCCAAAATGGCAGCAGGGCCAAGGTAACAGAGGGAGGAGAAGACATAAAAAAAGACTGAGAAAATATTTATACTTCCTTCTGCTAATTATTGTGCACATGAAGTCTCATCAACCAACCTTGTGACTCTTCTAAAATTGCATTGCTTATTAATCTCCTTACCTTTTATCCTTTGTGAATCTTTCATTGTCATTTACCAGCTTTCTGATCATCTACTTTGTGCTGCTCAGTCCATCATGAAGGAGGTGAATGCCATGCTGGAGAGAATCAGCCCCTGATCTTTCCCTGTGTGTTCTCTCTAGTGACTCTACCAACTGTCCTTCCCACTCTCCTGAATGTCACTTGCAAGCAGTCCTGGCACAGCGCAGCGAGGGACCTCTTCTGTTGCAGAAGATATTACCACGGCCATGTTTGACGGGAACAAATAGCACGTAGAGAGGTCTGTGGAACAGAACTGTTGGGACAACTCCACCTCTAATCCCTGGAGAAATTCTGGCATCAACACTTTGTTTCCCTTTGACTGGGGAAAAAGTCAAATTTTCAAGTATATATATTTTTTTTAATTCTGTGGAGAACAATATGGGAAAGTGTAAACAGCCTTACTGAGTTAATCTATAAACGTAACTGAGACATTCCGTTTTCATCCTGTTCCCACATGGCACAAGGATGGACAAGGATCCAATGGACAAGGGCATACCTTGCCTGTGATCTGCCAAATGACTTATGGTCTGAGGCAAAGCTATTCTTACCTTTCTTCAGGACCAGATCCTGTTTCTCTACTGTGTCAGAGAACATCAGCACAAGTCTGGAGACTGTTTAAACCTACTGTAGCAAAATGGTATAACCACTCTATCGCCTCAGGTCTTTATAAATATTACTTATTCCTTAAATGGAATAGCCAGGGGAGAAAAAAGGTTCAAAACTCCATCTCACTAGGAAATTATTTCAATATTTTTCAGTACTTTAGTATAAAATATTGATTGTTTGGAAAATGCTGCAAGTTCCATGAAATGACATTGGACAGCTGATGTCACACTGTCTAACCATCAGTTGTCTTCCCAGTGAGCAAAGAGAAGCTTTTTTGTTCTCCTTCCACAGCTTTCTAAATGTCCTACGGTATTTGAGCATCACCTTCTCCTTCCATATGTTCCCTGCACATCTACCTCCCTACTGGCTGGCTGTCCAGATCTCCACAATATGTCAACTCATCTCACTCTTCGGAGAACTCTCTCTCTCTCTCCTTACTGCCTGCCCTCTTGCAGCCGTTCCTCCCCTCTGCTGAGGGATTTTCTGGATCCCTGGGCATGTCCATTGTTCTCTGCTGTCAGCTTCCAGTGTCATCCTAGATGGAATAGGAAAGGATGGCAGACGCTCCTGAAAAAAAACAGGAAAAGGAAGGAGTGAGTGGAGAATGGAAATTTCAGCAGAACATTAAATGTGCTGGCATTCAAACACGTCTCCAAGCTCGGCTCATCTTGCAGCTTGTCCATCCCTATTCAGCCACGGTACAGTCACTTTCAAACAAAGGTAGTGTTAAACTATAAGAAATAGATACATTTCAAACAGTCTCAATATTGAAGAAGCTTGTATTAAAACCAGTACTGATATAAACAAGTAATTTCTGTCTTTTTAGTGTTTATTTCTTGGTGTAGTGTCATATCAGACAGACCAGAGAAATATAAATTTTACTGATGCTCCAGATATTATTTTTAGAAACCTTCTTTATCAAGAAAGACTGGTTAAGTGGAATAGATACAGGTGTAACAAAGAACCAGAAGGAGTAAACATTATTTTTCCAATTGCCTTAATTCTAGCTTAAGCTGATAGAGGATACCTAGTGCTTTCTCAGCTAAATCCATGTGTATCCTTATTGTAAATTTTGTTTATTGAAGAAGACCTGTGCAATATTGAACACTTCTCCTCAGTCAGAGGTGGCTGTCTGCTAGCAGTGGTGAAATGTAAAAATTATTCTAGTGAAAGAGGAGAAACTTTATAGAGACTCTTCTGGATGATGGTATCAGTATTTATTTTTTTGTTTAGCCTTCCAAGTAATTCTGTTGTGGATTATATTCTAGAAAAAACTTCCAGAGAATTAAATTCTCCAATATCAAAGGAATTGAAAACAATTATTCATTTTACTTTTACTTAGAAATGTTTTGCCTGGAAACAAAAAAGTAAGTTATTTAGGAAACTTTATAGCTAGTTTTTAAACATTAATTGAACAGAGAATATTGTCAAATGTGCTTCTTAGAAGTGAGAACACAGACAACGCTAGCCTATTACTTGTGACAATTCCATATTTATTTAATGGGTGCCTTAGCCAAGCAATGAGTTATGCCACAGAATGTAAGTCAAGGCTGCACAGCTTTGTAACAAAGATTAATATGCAAGAGTTACAGGCTGAAAATGTTTGAGTTTTGAACAGTAGCTGCATATTTAATGGTATGCCCTGAATGCAAAATCCTTCTTTTCTTTTATAAATCCCACCACAGTCAGTTCATTTTGAAATCCAAAGTGTTCTGCCAGTGGATTGATTTTTCTTTCCAGTTTCGTCTCTTGACATACTGTTTTTCTTCTTAGTTGACATTTATGTCCTATTTTCCTATTCTAAGATTTTTGAGTGCCTTTTCATATACTTCTCGGGTGCTGAAATTTTTGCCACCTCACATAATTTTCAGCATTCTCTTTTCTTTGGGTTCACCTTACTTTCATCTGAGCTTCCCCCAAAATAGACCTGTAGTACATATCTCTCAGTCCGGTTAATTACACAAAACCTTTTCCTTACCTAGCACCATTTCCTTAGTGAGGGAGATTATTTCAAAACTTTTTAAAATGTCACCTTTCTCACTGCAGGCCACTTTAAAGGTTTTGAATATCCATTATGAGATTTTGTGTTTGGAGAAGTTATTTAGAACAACTGGAACTGAATGACAACAGATTATTTTTTATTAAATTAAATTGCATATTAATTATCTTGGATTAATTTACAGACAATGGTCTTTCAAAGATTTCTCACTATTTAGTGAACTTATTGAACTGACTATTGATCTAAAAAGTGGGGAAACCTTTCTTCCAGTGCTTTGTGTTTTTCGCATTATCAGTGTGAGAAAAACACCTGCCCACCCCCTAAACAAATGGCTCAGAGAAACTGAAATAGCTACACGTCTCCTTGAATGGATAATGCTCCATGTGAAGATCCACATAAGAAAGGACTTGTAAAGATGGTAGAAATGCACTAAAATAAGGTGGTTAATCAGGTGTTAATAACCTAACTTTCCATTATCCTAAGACAATGACACTCCAGTGAATTCAGGGGAAGTGTATTTATTCATGTTTCCACCTGATGACCCACCTGCCAGCTGGGCAGCTGCAAGACCCTTGCAGAGAACTCAATTTCAGGCACCTGCTCATTTTTTCCTCTTCTTTAGGGTTTATGAAAGAATTGTTTCACTTTTCATGTTTATGTTTTAAAGTCTTATTTTATGTTTCAATATTTTGCTTGATTTAGTGTTCCTCTAAATTGACTGCTGCACAGGCAGTATAAAAGCCAACTTTGTTATGACTAAAATAAGGGAAGGTCGGACACTAACATAAGGGGAGCAGAATGACATCAGATATTGACTGTAACTGCAAGAAATTAATGACTGTTGGCAGAAAGACATAAATTGTGACTAAAGCTACTGCATAAAAGCTAAAGAGAAAACATTTTTTACACAGAAGTCTTCTCAATTGTGGGCTAAACAATCAAATTTGCTTAACAGAGTGCAGGTTATTTGCCAAAAATAAGAATGATATTTATGTATCAGGATCTGCAGCGCAAAATGAAAGTGTACAAGATAAAATTCCTTTGCACACGGCAGCGAGAAGGGGCTGGAAATAGGGCCCTTACCAGCCTCTATAAATATCTCCCCCACCCACAGATAAACCCTCCAACACGCATATGTGTGAAGACAAGTAATCAAAATAAAGTATTGCTCTTTTTCCTGTCTTCATCAATCATTTTGCTTAATTATCTTGTTGTTCAAGCCTCATGACTTGTGTAACTTGCTGCTTATGACAGTTTGCTGCTGAACTGAGCAATGTTGTGCTGCTGAAGTGCCCCATGGACATGGTAGTACCAGACCCACCGTGGTCTTGCTGTGTCTGTGGGACCCGATTCCCCACTGGACTGTCATTCTATGAAGCATCGTTAGATCTCCTTGTGTCTGAAGAGCTTTAGTAAATTCTGGGCTCGTGGGGAGAAGAGCATTGCTACATCCAAGAACAGCAAACAGCCTACACTATTGTCCCAATTCACAAAGAGGGTTCATGTCAACATATATTAATTCACGTCTTGGACCATAACTATCATTGTCTTTGATGAAGGAAATGGCTTTGTTTCTTTGTCCTTGACAGACAGGTTGGTTTCTTCTGTAGTACATAGGCTACAGATGCTTTAAAGGGCAACCACTCATCTAAGTGCTCCACGGAAGAGTGAAATGGGGGATGGCAGAGCTCAACTTCCATGATGACCTTTTGAATATTAAAGTCCATTAAGCTCATGTTCAACTTCTAAGGCTATGATTCTTCTTAAAGACTTGCACGTCAGTTCTACTCTTGATGCTGAAATTGAGAGAGGCCGATGGTTCTCATGTATGCTTGAGGAAAGCAAGGAGAGGGACACCTTGTGATTTGGCATCACACTGGCGTCTGCAGCGACTTCTGTGACGTGGCACCAGCTCTGCTTCTCCAAGGAACAATCCCACTCCTGCAGATTAGGCACAGACACCTTGCTTCATCTGTCTCCTTCAGAGTACTGAAATGCTTTTGAGGTTTGAATGGCTGCTCAGGTGACAAAGGTGAAGGACAGTATTTAGGCAAATATTGTGACTTTTCAGAAGAAACAGAGAAATACGTGTTTTCAGAATATCAGTCCTCATAGTGTACATTTTTTTCTCAGAATTTTCACCTAGCACTCATTCTAGTTAAATGTTTAAAGAAAACGTGGATCTGTTGACTTAAAACTCATTACAAAACCATGATTGTTTAATTTCTGCAGCACTTCCTTGCCCTTGCTAGGGTTATCAAATAAGATTTTATACACTATTCACTTCAATCTCTCAGCAGTCCCATGGATCATGCACAAGAAGTTTCAGCACACTTGATTTACCATCACACAAACTGAAGCAGAGTTTTGGTGATTCAGGTCAGATACCTAATTCTGGCTAGGGTCCTGCATCTTGAACAGATGGTTTTCATCTGCTTATCCATTCATCTGTGTGATACATAGATTTATTTTTCCTACTGAGAAGCTTGTTGTAATACACAGGCATATTACACAAAGCAGAAAAAAATAGCTTGCTCCCTGAATAGTGTGCGCACCAAATCCTTGTATAGGGCGGTGCTATGTGTGGGGAAATGGTTGACTTGAGTGCCTGGAGAGGAGCAACTTCCAGTTAATGTCTGTCTTGTGATGGAGCACTTATAAAGTTTGCACTTAGTGAGGTAGCCCTGCAGAACTTGCTCTCATCAAGGATGAAAATAATTGCTCTTCCTCCCAGCTGCTGCTTTTTGTGGTTTTTGTAGTTTCTTTGTACTTCTAAGGCTTCCGTCTGCCTGTTGGATTTAATTCACAAATCGGCTAAGTTATCTGGGGCAGAATAGGGAGAGGAAAAAGGTAGGATGGAAAGATGAAAGAGTATTATCTGTAAAGCTCCCTTTCCCTAAGATATTTCTTTCCCCTTATCCTTAAGATATTTTTTTCTTTTTGTAATTCAGATTGCATGTTTCTTTTCTCTTTTGATTTTCTGCTCTACCAATATCGGACTTTTATAATTTGAGGAAATATCAGCAGAGGCTCATGAGGCCCCTGTGTTGTATTTCCAGTTTTCTCTGTAAGGGGTTGGATCACTGGTTTTTATTTTCCTCTGCTGTTTGAAACATCAAGCTGCGTACGGCAAACCCCAGCCTTTTCAGGCTAGAAGGAATATAACGCAGGGCAGAGCACCTCTGGCACCGCTTGTCACTTCGTAGAGGAAAGTCAGTTTCTGGAGGCAGGGGTTTGGCTGCTCTCGGAAGCAAGCTTGAACTTGATCTTAATTCAGCTCGGGACTTTTCCAGTGGTGGTCACAGTCCTAAACAGCTATTTAAAGCTACCCAGGCGCCTCGAGTCAAACACTCGCGCAACCTAATTTTACAAAGCTTTTGATCTCTCATCCTGGGCAGCCTTGTCACTGTGAAAATGAATTAAAAGTGAAATTGTCAGGCACTTGGCCTGACACTTTAGGCGTACTACCGTGCACTACATCGCTTACACGGTACCAGCGCATTTTGGAGAAGGATGCTGTCTCCCCTCTTCCCCTCCCGTGGAAAACCAATTCCTGAATTGTCTCTCTCCCAGAGCGGGATTTAATCCACCATGAGACTTCCCAGAGCCAAGTTAAGGGAGGCTTGGGGAAGGCGTGGATGTCACACCTGTGCTCATCCCTATCTTTGCCCAGGTGCAGCGCAGGCCCCCTGATGGAGGCATACTCTGGGGGGTGTGCTGGTGCCTTGTCCCAGGAGCGTGGACAGCCCTTGGCGGAGGGCTCCCAGCTCTGTCCTGGTGGCACCACGAGGCCCCGTGCTGCGAATGCCAGTACGCGCGGTGCACCGAGGGCCGCTGAGCCCCGCCGGCACCCCTCCCTTTGGGAACTCTGGAGGGGGGGTTGGATATATTCTTTACAATCGAATTTGCAGTGGTAGAAGAAAGGGTCATTATCAACTTTTCCACGCGCAGTGAGCAGTCCCAACCCCTCTGCAGCCTAGCCTGGGCTCTGGGCCCCAGCAGCGTGTCTGGGTGCGCGGCACCGTGCAGCGCTGCTTACCTGCCGCTTACCCTCATGTAAGAGGGACCCCACTTTTCTATCCGTGAAGGCAAAGCAGACAACGTGAGCGAAGCTGCAGTCAACACCCCAGAACTTCCCCTGGCATAAGTTACAGTGTGCCCGTGCCCTTTCTGTGGGATGCCGGCAACACTCGGTTTAACTAAGATTTAAGTTGTGGTTTATTACGGCACATCTGTTCTTCAGGGGAGGGAATAGGTGGGCTGAAGTCTTGCTGTGATTTTTTTTTTTCTTTTTTTTTTTTCTCTGACCTGATGTTAGGCTGGTAGTAACAGCAACCTTTCCGTTTAGCACTCTTAGTTACTGCTACATGTAGAACAGGCAACAGAGAAAGAGAGGACATATTTTTCTATCAAGATAATAGAGGTATATTGGGAATGACAACAAAAATTGAATATAAGGTCTAACAAAATGTATTCCCTAGATCCTACTAAACCCTACAGGCTCTAAAATGTCATGAAAACAGGCTTTAACTATGGCATTCTTTGCTGCTTAAACAATATGAGGAGTAAAATGTTAGCTTTTTTTTTATTTCTGGAGGGAAAATACTTTTCAAATAAATTCTAGACCTTTCACATATGGAACATGTAAAAATAATTGTAATTCACTTTATAAGATTGGCCAGAGCTGTTCAAGAGACAACTGCATGTTAGTAAGTTCCCTGGACCTTGAAAGAGGTACCTTTCAAGCACGATGTGCATCCCTTTGCAAACCGCTAGCGTGGAGTCACTGATACACTAACCCATCAGAAATAGGCATAAGACAGAGTTAGTGTGCTGATTCTCTGTACATAGGTGAATTGGATCTTTAGGGGATGGATGGCTATTCTTTTTATAACCCTAACCTGAGATACAGCTGCAGCTCTCTACAGATACAGGTGGGCAGACCTGTGAACAAAATCCAGATTTATTAGCCTCCTTATCATCTCCACAGATATACGTTTGACCTGGCCTGCCCTATCCTTCCCCACCCTTGTATGTGCGCAGTTTATTTCACAAAATGTGCAGGAACAAGGAGAAGTTACCACATGGTGAACACCTGCAAAGAGGTTTCACAGAACCTTTACTACCACGGTGGTTTTACTGGAGTCTGTAGCTCACTTCTGGATAAAGGCAAGAAACCACGTGGTGGAGAACCGTGAAACCTTTACTACCACTTCTGGCATCTTTTGTAGGGCTGTTTGAGACATCCGTGTAGGGGCTCTCACTTTGGTTCATGCTCCCTAGACTAGTCTTTGCACGGGGTTCGAATAGTAGAGTTGTATTAGTTCTGCTGTGTCTGGTGCTTTACCACAGCTTAAAGGTCCAAACTTTAGCCATTTTGAACTTACTCTTTCTTATTTGACTACCCAGAAGCTGGAGGTGAAGAGAGCCTGCCCGCTCATCATATTCAAAGCGGGGTTTCTCTATGGAGTATTTATCACGGCATCATCCAGGAGAGCTTCAAATGACCGCAGCGATAGAGCTGAAATTGTTTCCCTTCAGGAGACCGCACAGAGGGCACGGCACAGGCTGCGTCCGTACTCTCTGTATTTACCCTGTCAGCTTTTACACAGCCACTGCATCGAAGCGCAGCCACCAGCAACCGCAGCTCTCAAAATGGGAATGTGAGCTGAACAATGTCACCTTTCCTGCCTTTGATAAAGACCTCGTGTCAGGTTCTTCAGGAAATTTTGACTTGCAGCAGCCTCCTGAATCTGACAGCTTGACTCTGCAATCTGGACATCCAACCTTCAGCCGAAAATATCTTCCCTTTGGGATTGTCTCTCTAAACAGTAAATTCAGACTCGATCTTATGTGTCTCCAAATTGCCTACTTTTTTTTAAGGTACCTTTGACAACGGTTTTATGAAATACTGCCATTAGTGCAGAAGTTGTGTGATGTGCATAGAACTGGTCAAGAATAACACAGGGGAGGACTCGCTAAAGGTTTTTAAAGGTTGCATGTGTATTACACCTTTTTTTTCTACAAAAACGAAGCCTTCTCAAATCTACTCCTGCCACAGATCTTCACTGAAACCTCAGTCAGACTCTAGAGAGCATAAAAAAGGTGGCAAGATTTACGTGCATTCATAGCCTTGCATTGGCGATGTTACTCCTTATCAGGAATTCGGACTGTAACTGGAATTAATAGCAGAAGGGATGAGCTTGAAACTTAATCATTATGTGGTTATTGGCCTTTTTGAAGTTTTTTTTTGACCCCATTTGCTTGACAATACCTAACAAAATGCTGTTTCTACAGGTTGTCTTTGACCCCAATTTCAGTTTAATTGCTTGCCACCAAAGGAACTCCCCTTATTCATGCTCTGAACCTGGTTAATAAATGCATGCACTTCTGGTTTTCTTAAATAATTTGCACAATTAGGTTCCTTTGCTACCATCAGGGATAGCAGTCTCTGTGTCTGCAGAGAGAAGTACTCAATAGGAAACATGACACAGCTGCCACATATTTGAGATGAACTTCAGTACACTTGGGATCTTGACTTTGTTTTCAGTACTATTTTGAGGCTACTTTAGCCTTTTAGATATAACACTGAACTAGAAGTGGCAATTGCACAGTTCAATGAAATTTAATTTGGTCAATTTAATTTTCACGGTTTTGCTTTTACACACCTTGTGGGTTAATCCATCTTGAAAAAACAATAGTATGGTTGGAAGCATATATCAAACTGATAGCTTTCATATGAAAATCTGTAGAAGCAATATTTTAAAAGGAGGTCTATTTTTAATACGAAACTCTCTCTAGAAGATAAACAAGGCTATTTTGAATTTTCAGTGAAATTTCAGGTTCAGACAGCCTAAGTACACTTGAGAAGAGCCCAAGTCTCTGAAGTATTTTTACCCCTGATTGGTTTCTCTTCTCTGGGTGGATGGAAAGACAGATACTCTCTGAGGGACTCTGCACGTTAAGTTTATTCCTACTTCCCTCAGAGCTTAGCCTTACTTGCATAGTTTCAAAAACTTATCTGACAAAACCACTGATTTCACATCATGGTTAAAAAAGGATGAGTGAGTTAAGGTTTAGGCTTGAATTTTAGATTAGGACTATCTCTCTTTCAAGCTGGAAACCAAAAGGAAAAACATACCAACTAATTTTTAATAAACAATTTGGGGACAGGTAGAGAGTGCATCTGTTTCTTCTTCTGGAAAGCTTCTTATGTCTCTAGGGAGGTTAGCTAGACTGTCTCAGCCCTTGTACTGCACCTGAGGAAAGGTATACTCTGAGTGAGGTAAATGAGATTCACATCAAATGGGTTTGTTACCTGAACTGGTTGGTTGCCAGCACTAGGAGTGTTGTCCTGCTGTATAAAAAGAACATACCCATCAGTGCATGTTCTTATTTGGCTAAATTATTAAAAGACACACCTCAAAGAGAAGGAAATTTATCAAAGAACGAAGTATATGGCCAGCTTTACGTGTTCAGTAAGGTCTGATCCAAAACCCACTGAGGAAGGTGCAGTACATTTCTGTATGATTGGAAGGGCTTTGGCCCATGAAAAGTCAATGGCTTGACAAGTCAGATCAAATTTCCATTTGCATGCCTGACTTTGCAGATGAATGCTTAGCAGGTTTGGCGTCTAGCTGTTACTGGCAGCAGTGGCAGTTAGGTACTTAATTCATCACTTTTGCACGGGCATCCCCTTTATCCAGGAAGAAGAGTGTTCAGTTTTCTGCCAAATAATTTCCCTCTTGGCCTCTCTCAGCAAAACTCCAAATGCGATATGGATGCATAAGGGTAAATACCTGCACCAACAACTGAATTTTCAATTATGAGTAACCGGATAGTCCAAGAATTGAGTGGAAGTCTTAATCATGTAAAACTGGGAGTGAGTTTCACGTTCTGTGACCATATTTTGTCACGGCATAAGCTCTTGACTTACACCAAGTCATGATGTAGCTCTTACTGTTTGTTCTCTGACCGATGGCTTTTTTTGGACGCCATCTGTGGCTGAGCCATGGTCCTTGTGTACGTGAGCAGACCTTGTTCCCAGGCAGAGAGGTTACTTGAGAGTGACACGGCTGCTTTTTGGTGCCTGCCTGTGTGTCGTACCGTTGCGCAGCCAGCGACAGGAACTGGTCCTGGAGTCA
>NW_010521615.1:23652-61368 GCF_000687285.1 Phaethon lepturus | reverse complement strand
TACCCGAACGCGGGAATGGGGAGGGAGGGGCTGCACCCTGGATCCCAGCGCCGAGCGCTGCCTCTCCGTTCTTTAACGACTGCTGCTATTTTCACTCTTCTGTGAATCGCTCTCTCTAAGCGATGGCATGTTTGGTCAAAAGGAATGCAGTGCCAAAACTGAAGCATATATATACATAAAGGCCCCTCTCTTCTGCCGGCATACATAAGAGAAAAGCTCTTACACATATCACATGAAAACAGAAATAATTTGGTGTTTGATTGCACATCAAGCTTCCCAAAATGCATTCTCATCAGACATTCAGGAAACATTACGGTTTTATTACCAAGGGAAGGCTTTCACTTCTATTATTTTTGTAGGGGAAATTGTTCTGGATTCTCTAAAATACGATCTTCTAACCAAATAGAATGTTTGTTTTGAAACCTTTGGAGTGAAAGAAATTAACATTTCCGTTTCACAGCTTTTACGATTGCGGAGATTACCTCTAGTTAGCTGCTATGAAGCAGGGAGTTCTTGTTAGGTTTATTTGTTTAGAAGTACCCACCTCAGGTCCAAGGCACTCATGTTAATACACTAGTACAAGGTGGCAGGAAAACATTCAAAAATATTTGCACAATTCACTGATGCGCCACAAAATGGTTTGTCTTGCTCTTAACTGGAAGCCTGACCCAGCATCTATTAGTTTACTGGGCAGTCCAGGGATGGCTGGAGTAGGCCCCCGGTGGGGTCTTGGGTCATCAGCCATCCCACAGCTCTGCAGGCTCTCTGCTGCCAGGGAGACCACTCGGACCAAAATGATGACCAAAGGGCTTAATTCTCTTCATCAGCACACATTATTTTATTTGTCCAATGTGCCATTTAGTTTATAAGTCCTGTAGATGTGGAAGGATCCGTTTTAAATGTAGTAGGTCACCTGTGGAATATTTGTTGCCTTTGAAGGACACTAAAGTCTCTGAGGCAGCTCTACAGCTATCACAGGATTTGTGTGCATCTCTGTGTATGTATGTACACATTGTTTAATTTCACCTTTTCTTACACTTATCAAGGCTTTTTCACTTGACTAAGTTTCAGTCTATAATTCCCAACTATACCTGCTCTCCCAGTATCCTCCACCTTTAATATTTTCATCTGCCTAGTTCTTCTGAAAACAATTGTTCTCTCTGCAGTTTTTCATCCAGCTGTACAGTAATTGTCAATATGTTCTAAATATTCCATTTTATGCCCAGTTACAGAGACAATTATTTCCAGGCACAAGAGAAACATGGAGATATTTCAGGCTTCCACTCTGATGGCCTCATGTTCAATCCTATGTATAGAAAAAGGGGTGGCTGTCAAAAAGAAAACAAGCATTGCTCATTCTAGCTTGTACATTTATGTACCTGATCTCTTAGAGATTTCTGTAGCTCTTTCAAAATAATTTCATTGTAACTTCTAGAGAGCATTTATTTGCTCTGTAGTGCACCAACTTCTAAGCCTTATTGTATATCTTTCTTATGCTTGTAACCACAAAGGCGTTTTCCATTTCTCCTAGAATACAACTGTGATAAAGACACAGCAGTTGATCAGTAATCAAGTCCTTCTGAAAGTTGTATTGTTCCTTTATTCTGATCTGAAACTGAGCTTGCATTGAACGATGTTAGATAAAGGTGAAGTCTCTGGAGGTAGATCACATAGTAGCAGGATGGGTACCATCTGAGGAGGACCCAATGAGCTGGAAAGAATAGCAGCACAAGAAACTAATTTAATTTGACATAGCTATGAATATTTAACATATTATAAGAAAAATACAGAAATGTAATCAGCCTTACTCACACTGATTCTCTAGGAAGTACAGACTGTCTTCTGTGTGTTGTCTCTGTTGAATGTGAGAGATTGGGGAGGCTGGGGAAGAGAAGCAGCAGCTCATGCAAAGATTGTCCAACCTCTATAGAGCAAACTTACTGTAAAAATTTAATTCCCAAAGTTTTTACATTGGGTGTTACAATACTGAGTTGGATCACACATGCCTTGCAATAGATTCTCAAGTTTTTAATACATGAGAAAAGTTATCCTCCGCGTACGCTAATTGCTTACATGCTCTGCCTTCTACAGTGTCTCTGAGCAGCATAGCAGCAGAGCTAAGACATGCTGAGATGTCCACGATACCCCAAGTCCCACTGAAGAACTACAGGTCCCAGTTCCCATTGGAAGCTGAGACTACAGAGTAAAAACCATCTCAAAATATTCTCTATTGGGGTCATTCTTAAAACGCTAACCTATCTTCACACCATGCTTGAGATAACCCAAAACTTCAGAAATTACTCTGTGTCTCCTGTTGCTCCTCACAGCCAAGTAGTTCTTGCTGTGCCTCTTTTTCTGATCACAGCTTAAATGTAGGTACTTTGACTTAAGTCTTGCATTCACCAATGTTTTTAAGACAGCTGCCATTTTCTCTTTGATTTCTCTTAACATTAAGAAGTAAATAAGTAAGAATATATGGAGTAAGTAAGTAAGAATTAAGATAATATGGACTAATTTCCTCCTTTCTTCTTTTCTGCTGATGGAACCAAATAGGAACAGAGCTGACAGAGGAATCCAAATCACTTTGTTATTCTGACACTGCAGCACCTCCAAATTTCCTCCTCCTCCTTTCTTTGGGTGTGCCCACCTGGGTTATGAATGAGAGCAGGATCCTCATCCTTGCACACCTTGCACAGACTTCCAAGGTCTCAGGTGAGAGCCGGGAAGGAACTGTTGAGCCCTTCTTCCTACACGCACCCACTTTATTGGCATGTGGCTCAGGAAGAGGGAGCAGGAAGGAACCCATCTTCACCCCCAGCTGAGGCCCAGCACAGCAGGCAGAGGTCATGCACTGCCTTCCGGGGGGTGGCATTGTCTCTGGGGCTTTCACACCCCTTTCCATTTCCTGTTCCTCTCTGCATCGAACTTTCCCAGATCCCAGGTTCATGCTGCCTAGTTTGTGGGTTTTCTACATGGATTATTGCTACTTTTCTTCTTTTCCACCCAAAATAGTTTGTTGGAGTCCTGTAAAATTTGTTTTAGGAAGACAAAAACCACTTTTTGCATCATGCTTAAACTTCACTAAGAAACATATTACTTTGTATATTTTTTCTTTTGCTTTGCGTACTGCAAACCCTGTGATACACCCTTAACTCAGAGGTCTGGGATTCTTACCATTAAGTGCCTGCCCTCATCCTTGGCAAGCCTAATAGCTTGCAGATACTTGTAACCACAGAAACTTTCTAAGTGCTTTGTGACTGGGTAGAATAGTCCCTTCTTCCCACAATTTAGAATGCAGGTTATTGAGATTATTGATGGATTCATTTGTTTGTCACCTTCACACTATAATGTGGCAACTGTTAGCAAACGCTGCCTTTATTTATGGTGATGGCTCTAGTCTTGATACAAAACAAGGGTCTGGCCAAAAGGTTCTCGCCTCCCCTGCATACTTCTATTCAGTTAGATACCAAGCTGTAACCATTCCTTTCCATGGCTGAGACATACAAACCTGAAAGCCTCAGGATGGTTTGTAAACAGCTTAAGCAGCAGACCTTGTCCTAGATACGGGCTCTTGTCCATTGTATGCTCGAGTACCTGTCTTCTCACATGATTAGCGTAAGAATGGTTTCACAACATTCACAACATTATCCCTGGTTATCCCTGTCCCTTAGACAAATCCTGTCTAAGGGTTACCTGTCCCCAATCTCTCATGATTCCTCTCCCCTTAGAGGTTAAAATACCTCAAACAACCTTCTCGCCCTCCAAACAGTTTTTTAAAGCGATAATTGGAAAGCAAAGCAAGACCTGTATCGCGTAACGGTGCATCCAGACTAGTGGCTCGGCTGGTGCAAAGGTGGGGTTGGCGGGAGAGTCGCTGCAGCAAGCCCCACCAGGGCAGAGGAGAGCCTGACCTCCTTTTACATTGCTCCTGTTGCCTGTGGAACGGCAATGGAGGATCACAGCCTAAGAGCATCCTCTCCAAACAGGGACTCCCTGCTGCGTGACAAGTCCCCGTAGCCTCTTTCGATAGCGAAAAACATTAGTATCCCTTGTTCTACGTGGTAAGGGTCAAAATACAGAACGAACTCTTACCCACACTCTTCTTGTGCCATGCCTTTACTGCACTGGCGGCACGCGGAGCATCTCCTGCCCCCCTGGGTTTCGGTGGCGGCTGGGAGCGATCTGTGCACAGAAAGAATCAAAGCCAGAGGTTGCAAACCCACACCAGGATGAAGTCCTGCTTCCTGATGGGCAGGCGGCAGAGTACTGCTGCCTCCAGGTGTACTGCGGCAGCTAATGCTGTACTTTCCATCAAATTACAAGAATTGAGAAAGCATTGCCAAGGCAGTCTCTTTATTCTGATGAATGCTGCACTGAAACAGGTGGCCATTAAAGAAGTTTGTTTGTTTGTTGAGTAAGTAGATAGCACTGGCCTCAAATAGCACTCTCTAGGCCCCAGTGGAGCAAATCCACTTATCTGGGAGAAACTTCTGCTATTCCTCATTTTGAGTTTTCTGATCAGGAGATATCCAGCTATAATTCACAATTATCACTTTGGGCTTTTGATAACATAGCAGAATCTTCTGATTAACAAAACGAGGTGCAGATTTTTTTTCACAATGATGGCAATTAAAGATTGGACAGGCTTACAAAGACAGTGGGGAATGAACGCTCCATCACTTGAAATCTTTAAATCAAAAGACTGTCTTTATAAAAGATATTTTCTGTATCAGCCAATACTATGAAGATAGATGCGGGAACCACAGAGAGGAATTCTATAACTGAGGTTATGCAGAAGGTCAAATGAGATGGTCATAATGATCCCTTCTGGTCTTAACCTATCAATCAAAGGGCATTAAATTTCACCCACTGAGCTGGACATGTGATTATGCAAAATAGAAGTACAAGGATTTCCCTGCTTGTAAAGGGAGAACCTGGAAAGAATAATAACCCTGGAATAAAAATACTATGCTGACCTTCTTTCAGAGCACCTACAGAGTCACAGTGGATCCTTTTAAGGTTAGCATAAGTATCCCAGTTATTCCAGCTGAGATGAATGCTTAGAATGGAGTAGAATATGAATGTGTAATCGATTCTATGACCTGAAACAGCCATTTCCTGGTGTTGGGAAACCTTTCTGCATTCAGCCATAAGACAGACAATGAAAGATCATTCTGGAGTTGTTGAAGTATTTTAAAGAAGTTCATCTTCATATTTCCTATGCAATATCGGTCTATGCTTTTTATAACAGTGCATTGCAAAAGGGAGCTTCTGTCCTGCCTTTGTCTCACCGATAGACTCGAGAATCCTTTTTGTTACATTGCACTGTGAAATAATACTTGCTCTCTGTTGGACCTCTGGGTCTAGAAATTCGAGACTAGGATTTCCTCATGATAGGGTGCAGGAAATGGAAAGAAAACATGTTCAGTTTGTCTGTCAGCTGGAGCAGCTTTTAAAAGCAGAGGGATGTGTGGGTGGAGGATGTGAGAAGGATATTTTGTACTGGCATATACATGTGTAAACAGCCATTCAGTGATTTGTAAAGAGCTGAGCTGAACAGCACCCAAGAAATATACAATTTTTCCCCAAATCTCCGGTGTTTGAAAGCTGGTGGGTTCAGCTCCTGATAACTGTTTTCATCAGTAGGGCCACAGACCAAATGTTTTTTAAACTGTCCTTCAATCAGTGCAATTGATTGGCAGCCATTGGTTAAACAGTCGTGGACCAGTGTTGACTACTTCAGTTCGGAAAGGGGTGGGCAGGAAATAGGAATTGCTGATGTCTACATGTACATGCTAAATTGCATTGTCAACCAGATGGCCAAAGGCTTCAGTATGTTGTCTGCGAGACTTGGAAAGGGGAATTATGTTTGTGGTATGTAAAGTTGTCCTGGAGGTTGCAAAAGCATCTCAAGTTTATTTTTGCCTTGCTCTGTTATCCTAATTCAAATACTTCTTGGGTTTGGGTGTTGTAGCCTGTGTGTGTGTGTATATATATATATGATACTGACACTGTATGTCAAAGAAGAGCATCCCTATTACAGAATTTGTGTCAAACTAAGTCTTTTGGGTGGTTGCCACTGTACAAGGGAACCTGTATGAATGTGGTTGTAAGGGCTTTATGAGATCTGTTCATACAGAAATTATGCACTCTGTTGGGGCACAGCAATTGCTGCATCACTGAAAGATTCAGCTGCTCAGCAATGCAGCAGATAAAGGTTCAGTAAGCATGAAGTCAGTCATTGGTAGTCAAGGGCTTTCATGTATTTTCTAGATCTAAGTCAGGAGTAGGACACTGAACCTTGACGGTTCTTTCCAGGGGCAAGTGTTGTGGACCTGTGAGATATCACTACCCAGACAGAGCAAGATTTATCCTGTGACTCTTTGGGTGGTGATGGAATTTCCCTGGAGGTGGAAATCAGAGCAGATGTGGCTAAAGCAACCATGTTGGCTGACTGTGAACTAAGGCTGGGATTGGAGGGAGGGGAGGCCTGAGCAAAAGAGAAGAATGGAAGTAGTAGCTCTCTTCCTTCTAGAATGACCAAGAAAGAAAGAGGTTGATTCACTAACAGGCTCCTTACTTGGGAGAGAAGCAATATGTATCAGGATCATTAGTGGAGAGAAGAATCTACGGGGCGAGTGCCGGAGAACTCTGATTACGTCTGAAGGGCATCAAGGAAAGCTAGAAAGCACACTGGCCTAGCACGGTGGGAACCCACCACATCACAGCCTCATGAAAATCCTTTTTGGATGACTTTTTGCCAGGGTTGTATCATCTTTGTTTTTTCCTTGGGAATTTGGCACTGTCACAGCTGTAGCTGGTGAAAGATTTTTGGAAGATTTCTGGAGTGCATTGACGGAGTTCATTGATTTCTGCAATGCAAGCAATACTTTGCTTTCAAATCAGACTTTGAAACACTAGTCCCAGAGTCTGTTATTAATTCCTGATGTCATTAAGAGATGTCTTCTCTGTCTGCGATGCACTGACATTTATTTTATAAGGCACTGACATGATTAGAGTGTTGATTTGATTTTCTAGCCAACGTGCTTGGCCCAGGACTCCCAGGAGCTATGTTTGAAGTTAGCTTCCTAAACTGATGTTTTAGTCATCTAGTAAATGAAGTAATTTTTTTTAAGATTCTTAATGCCTAGTTCAACAGTTACTAGCTTCTCAACTCTTTATTTGACTAGGCCATTTATTTCAGTGCCCAGTAGGTTTACGGACCATTGTAACTCTTGGCCTTCCTCCCAAGAAGAGCCCTTCAGCACTGTTCCACATAAAGCCAAGGAAAGATGGATATGCTGCAAAATAGGCAATCGCTCTGTCCACTGTCCTTTCTCCTCTGTTTTACCACCGTCTAACTCCTTTATGAGTGACATCTGCAGTCTTCACCCTAGGGCTATGGAGAGTCACCTGGGAATGCAGCAGGCATGAGTCAAAGGAGCGAGACTGGTAACAGTAAGCGATCTGAAGTTTGCAGCAGAATCTTTTTCGTGAACCCCTCCAAAAAAGTATGCATTGCTCTAATGCAGTCATTCTCAACAATGTCTTCAAAGTTTTCGGTTCAGTCTGGTTTGACTTTCTAGAGGCCAGATTTGATACCTACATATGAGCTGAGTAACCTGGTTCTCCTGCCTGCACAGGACAGCCTCTTGAAATATAACTTTCAACCTGGTATTCTGTGATTCTATGATCTGATGATTCTACCAGGAGTAAGGAGTAAAGGAGGAGGGTAATTAGGCTATATAAATAGTCTTCTCACTCTCCAGACCGAAATACTACAGCTCTTTCTGAACTCATGCCCTTTTTTCACACTGGGATGTTTACAAAACACCAGAATACTTTACTCTTTAGATCTAGGGTGCCTAAAAAGAGGTGTACTTTACACCATCTACAAAGGACCTCAGAATCAGACCTTATGTGTTTAATCTGGATATGCAGAGGCAGACTGTTCCCCTGCTCATGCTTCAGTGCATTAACTAAGCTTTAAAGAGCAGGGATTAAGGAGAAGCTTTGCCCATGAGCGGGTTAGCCCTGGCTGCCTAGCCCTGGTTGCCCAAATTCATCCAGATTCCTCAGAAATGTGTAGTACTGATCACTGTCCAGAGGCAGGATACTGGACTAGATGGACCATAGGTGTGAGCCAGGGCCACAATTTACAGGTAAATTCCCACTCCAAAATTATACTACTTGTGTTTTTGTTTTTTTCATTCCTTCCATGTGCATTATAAATTGTTCTGTTTGGTGTATTGTGGAAGGTAACTTGAATGAGTTTGGGTTTTGACTACTGTTATTTAGTGAGTGGCCATCTTTTCTCTGTCTAGGAGCCTCTTCAACCAAAGGAGGCAGAAGAACATGTGTGTCTCTGTCTGGAGGGCTGGAGAGAGGAACCCCCCCATAAATGGGAAAGGCTGATCAATCCTCCTGAGTTCTTTCATCTTAATTCAGGTTTTATTTAGACATTCCAATACCACTCAGTACAAAGGGAGAACTATTTCTCTCCACCAGCATTAGAAATAATAACATTTAACACAGAAAACCTCTGTACGTGCTCTCCTTTTTGTCATTTAAGTTACTCAAATACAGCAAGGGACAATTCTTCTATTGTTGAACGGCATGAATGGAGCTGACAGTGTTATTGTATTTATCTGTCTCTCCCTCTATAGATACAGAGATATACGACTTCCACTCTAACATTTCAGGCATCGGCACCACCTGAGAGCTCTTTGCAGCTGCAGCTTGTGCATTTTGCAGTAAGATTTCTCGCCCTTTCCCTTTTCCCTCAGCTTCCCCCGCCCCCAGAGAACTGACACGCTTTCCACTGACAAATGTTAAGTGTAGCTCCTGAGGATTTAGCATGTCAGGCTGTGTCTACACAGCTTAGCTTTCTGTTATTACGCAATGGCTTAGAAGGCAGTGCTTTGCTGCATAATTAGGAAGCCAATCTGTATTAGGACCGGGAGTTTGGATGCCTCTTTCCGTACCAGCTATTTGCCTCCCACCCACTCAAGCCTCCTCTCTGCCACTCATACTTGTTTAATAGCTTCTTTTTGTACCCTTCTTTCCTCTGGTTTCTGATTTTCTTCCCTTTCCTATGCTACACGTTTGTTTATTTCAGAAGTGAGGGGTCTGAGTCGTGCCCGTGCGGATTCTTATGCAGCACGAAGCACTTGCTGTATGTTGCATCGTCAGAAGAGGTAAGAAGAAATTCCTGAAGCTGCCTGCTAGTTCTCTTGGGGTTTTTTTTTCCTCTCTCTCTCTTTTTTTTTTTTTTTTCCCCTGGTGTGTGCACATTGCTTGTCTTACAAGCTGTGCAGGCTCTGCCATCTAGAGCACTTCGTGAGATCACTCCAGTTTGCTGTTTTTCCATCTCTGCATGAGTGTGTGTGTGCATCGCCCTGTCTCTCTTCCCCCCACGGTAGAACTCGACCCCCCTCCCCAGCACACACACACACAGAAGCTGGGCTTGCTAGTATGAACTTGAAGACTTGCAGTACCAAAATGCCTGTGTTACCGTGGGATGCACTAGGATCAGACTGCTTGAAAAGCCTGCAGGCAGCGTAGTCCTCCAAGACTGTTTTTTTTAAAAACCAAACAAGACAAGAACAAGTTATTAATTTCTTTTTGTGTGGTTTTGTGTGTGGGGGCGGTTGTTTGGTTTTTTTTTTGGTGCTTTGGATATTACTGAAAAAGGAGTCTCAGGGATTCACACACTTGGACTTTACTGAATCAGACTGCATCTGACAATCTAGTCTGCCTTTTGGTTTGCTAGAGATCACCCAGGATTTTTCCGATTATATCTTCTTTTGAAAAAAGGATGCATGACATAGAAAGAAGGTCTAAGTGCCTGTTTGAGACTATTTTACTGAACCTGGAATAAATGTTACTTCTCAAAGGTAAGTGCAAGTTTTTTTTCATAAGTATATATAAACTATACAGCTATAATATAAACTATATATAAATATGTACAGAAAGCATTTATACACCGTTACCTCTAATGGGAAAAAAAATCTGCTGTCGTGCATTTTAAAAGCATCAGAGAAATGTGTAACTTTATCTTCCTTTTCCTGTTAGCCTAGACGAGATTGTTTGTGTAGAGAAATGAATCCCAGTTTGGTTTCTGCTTCTCTTGTCATGAAAAGGCAGTTCAAAAAGAATACTTATTTTTTTAAGTGTCAGTAGGGGTTTTTTTTCATGGCAGTTTTGAAACAGTGATGGAAAGAGGTTTGAAAGAAAGGGTAATAATTTGGTTTCTAACACAGGAAAAACTGAGCAATAGCTGTGAGAGTGATTTCAGCTTTCTGGAGGAATTAGTAAATCCTGCAAAGCTAAGGAAGAACTTTGCTGGACAGATCAACTCTGCTGTACATAAAGCCACACAGTAAAAGAGTGGGGACCTTGGCAAAAGTCGTGTGAAGAAACAGAAGGCGTAGGAACAGCTAGAGAAGGGAAGCGAGTGAGGGGGGTGGAGGGGCCATGGGCACCCGCTTCAGTGTCTGCTCTCACGGAGGTTGGTGTTCTCGGTAAGGTGATGCCGCTGCTGATGGACATCCAGAATTGGCAAGGTGGGCATGCAGGGGATTGGGGCACACAAGCAGGTATGTGCTATGTCATGTCTGTCTGACGTCACCAGACATATATGCTCTCAGCAAGACTAAGTGTACTGAGAATTTGGGGGGGGGAAGCATCTAAATGGCAGCACAAGGCAAAATGTAACAAAATGGAAACTGAGTCTCTCCTTGACTTGCGTGGTCATATGCACACTTTTGTATCACAAAGCAAGCGCATGACTGAATAAAACAAGAAAGAAACTGAAGGGGGGAGCAGAAATCAGTGATGAAGTCAACAAGTCCCAGTATGATGTATTAGTAAACTGGAAATGTAAAGTGGTCAGTTGTGGTGGTGTATGTAAGGAAGGGTTCTTAAACTGGGTAACTCCTTCCTACCCAGAGGAGAAAAATAGCATTGTTTTAAAGCAATAATAATTTTTTGGCAGGGCCGATCTGGTCTTTCTGGGGCAGTGCCATGGAGATATTAAGAAGAGGAGGGTTTATTTTATCTACCCCATCTTTGGGATTAGTAGGACAGAATAACCCTTCTGATGAGAAGAGGCAGTCAAACAGTAAGCATCACCTAAGTTTTTTAAAGTCACAGTTAATTAAATTGGCGCTTCTTAACTTTGTTATGCAATGCTCGCCGTGGGTAAGTCCAGCAGGTGCCACACAGCTGTCACGGGTATGTTCTGTTCCTCCGGAAAGAGGAAACATTGCCGTGCAGGGTGTCCATTTTCCGTTGGACCTCGCTGCGTACAGAGGTTGTACGAAGGCAAATTGGAGCGTGTGGCGAGGAGGGAGAGGTAATGACTTTTACCCCTCGCCGTGTTTCGGGCCGGTTGCAGTTTCCGCGTTGACACCCGGCGCGGGGCTGGCGGTTCGTTTGCACGGCCCGCAGATCGCCACTTGAGCACAACGGAGCGCTTCTCGGCTGCGCTCTGCTCGCAGCCGCCGTGCCGCAGCCGCGCGGAGCGGGGCCTCAGACCTTCCCTGGAAGCGCTGCTGATTCTCAGGGAGAGAGCGGGCGCGATAGAAAATAAACAACAACGCTAGGAGGCAGGAAGAAAAAAGTCATTATGCTCAACCAAGCCATTTTAAGCTGTGAATCCCAGCAAAGATCTGGACCACTTTTTCACACAGCGTCTGTCCTGCGCTCCCCAGCACGGCTCTGTTTTCTTTAGGGCGGCTCTGGGCCCGGTGTCTCCCAGCATCTGGCTGCGCAGGGCACCGGCAGGAGGCAAGCGGGCAGCCCTGGGTGCACCCTGGAGCAGCCAAGCGGGCAGCCCTGGGTGCACCCTGCGGGGCCAGAAATGTGACCCCCCCTCAGAGCCGCTGTTTGCTGCTTGCCCTCTCTGCCCCGTGCCGCTCTTCACAACACGAGTGCTTCTTGTTCAAATGTACGTTTGGAACGTAACTGATGATTTTTCCCGGCGGGAGGTACGAAGGGCACATGTAGCCCTGCCCCACAGCCTCTGCTCCGCTCGCTGCTTGGGTGGACCCGAGCCGACTGCTCCCTGGCAATCCCTGTCACAGTGCTCCTGCTCCCTCTCTTTGCAGAAGACTCTGGACACTGACGGAACCTTGCAATGTAATGAAGCTAGACCCATCTGATCCCCTTTTTTAATTTTTTTTTTTTTTCGTTTGGTCCTTCTGGGCAAAAAAGCAAAATGGGAAGCCCCCTGAGGCTGCATTTGCCATCCACCCACACAGAGGGGAGGGAGGGGGTGATGATAGTGTCCATTCAGCCCCAAACAAACCCCTTTTTGCATGGCTCGTGTATTTCAGCCTTGACCTACAAAGATCACCTGTGGGAGAGAAAGGGTGGTTTGTTCCAAGCGTGTACTCAGTCGTCTTTCTGGCCTGAGCGCTCAGCCTTACTTTCTTTGGGTTTGTCGTAGCGTGTTGTCACGTGTTTGTTTTTGTGGAGAGAGTAACCGTCCTCTAGGCGCTGTGCTGAGCTGAAGAGCAGTAACGCTACTCATGGAAGGTGGAAGGAAGGCCGCCATGGCTCCTTCAAGCCAGCCCTGATGACTGTGGAATCCCTTGCCCACCACCACGTGGACCATTGCTCTATCCCTTATGTTTTCCTCTTTGCCTTAACCGTGTAGGCTTCGATTGTCACAACTAAGCATCTCACCAAGGTGCTGGGATTTTCTCTATCAGTGTCCAGAGGCCACATGTGCTCGCAGGGCATTGAACAGCTTCCAGTCATCAACTGAAACTTGTGACAAGAGACAAGGTTTCATCCAGGTATGCTGGAATCATAACAAAACCCACAAATGATCCAGTGTGACGCGGCACTTCAGCGAAGGTCCAGCTGTCACTCTCTGCCCAGCCCACTTCCACCCAGGACGCACAGAAGGGAGGGAAGCTTGTAAGCTGTGCTTCTGTTTCTAGGAACTCAGATTACCTTCTGCGTGGGTGGCTGCCAAACCTTGGCATGAAATTAGCAGGTGTAAACATGTCGTTGAAAGGCCCACGGTGATGCCGCATGGGAAACTGGGAAAAGGGCATGTCATTTAGAAGTATTTCTGCTTCCCCAGGAGCAGCAGTTTTCTCCATACTGCAGAATATTTGCATGATAGTGTTTCCAATTTTTCTCTCTTCCTGTCAGTTGCTCTGCCCTGTCCACGATGCAGGTCTCTGATGACATCCTCCTCTTCATGAGAAAACATCTGTGATAAATGCAAGGTGCCAACTTTGGCATATGAAATGAGCAGCGGCAGCAAAAGTCAGAAAACATCTTTTCAGTAATAAAAAATGCTGATTTGAAAACATGGGAGAAAAGGAAGAGATGTGCTGTCAGGGCATGGTCCTATGCAGAATCCCTATTGACCTACACAGAAGACAGAGCTGAGTGGGATTTCTTCAGTGATAAATGTTCTTGTTTTTCTCAGGAAAGTATAGATTTATCAGAATGAAACATGATTGGGAAATGGTCGGTTTTATGAATTTCCTGAGTGAAAAACTGTAGGGGGAAAATTGCCAGAACACCCCATCTTACTCTTTTCTGCAAGATAAATTTTATTTTTAATTTCCAGTTCATGCATTTTGTATGAAAACTGAAAATAATTCATATGAAACTTCATCATAAAAGGGGTCATGGTCAAATGTTCTTTTGCTAAATGACAAGTAAATCTGTCAGTTGAACTGAAACCAAACACTTCTAGCTCATTAGAAGGCTTGCATACGTTCTATCTCAGTTTGGGCCAAGGAAATTGTAAGCGCTTTCATTTCAATTCATGGGACCAGAAAAGTTCTGTCTGCCAAGCCTTACCTGCAAGTCAATTTACTTGGCCAAGTGGGATTATTCCAGGAGCATTTTGCCAACACATGCTGTGAGATGTCAAGGTCTCTGAGTATCTGCTCTTGAGTCATTCTTCCAGCTATGGAAAACTTATGTGCTGAGATGTTACGCCAGCTAAATATGAATAGATATGATAAGACGGCTGCAGTCATAGCATAAGTGGTACAATGGAGCATTAAGAGGCTTCTGCTAATCACTCCTGAGGAAGGAACCGGTCTCTAATCCTCTGGCAGATCTGCTAGCACTGTGGTGTTATGGAAAGAGGTGAGATAAGGAGAGCGCCATGGAATTAGCAGTAAATCCAGGGTCCCAGACCCTGGTTGGTCAGAAGGTGAGAGGTAGGACTAGTGCATCCCAGCGTAGGTTCTGAGCAGAACAGAAAGCTGGATTAAGGATAAAATCAACAGAAAGTACATGATGGCTGAAAGCACCTTGTCTATTTTAATAGAGTTAATGTTGAACTGAAAATCCCTGGAAAATATGTGTGTGGCACTGGTGAAGAAAATTATCAGTGTCAGTCTTTCCCTGAAGCCAGAGGAGGTAGGTCAGGGCTGAACATAAGTCTTTATGTGCAGGACTCAAACCAATTGCTGCAGCTGTCCAGTTAAGTTTATAGAGTTCGAGTTGACTTAGTTGGGAGAAGAACAGACTTTGGAAGATCTCGGTATGATAAAGCCACATGGATTGTGGGGATCAGGCACACGTGATATTGGAGGAAATACACACACTGGTGAGGAAGTAAGGGATTTTTCCTTTCTTGCCTTTACTGTTTAATTTGCTTTGCTAAGCTGAGGAGCAGGGGAGCTCAAAATGGCACCAGGTGCAAAGAGTCCTTAGCCATTCTCTCATCATGTCTAAGCTCCTCAGAAAAGCTTCAGTATACATGTCACTCAGAATGAGTAATCCTCCTTTTGTTACAACCTAAAGATAAAAATTAGGAACAGGAAAGGAAAAGAGGATGTCTTAAACACACCACGTCCTCTGTTGCAGTGGCAGGATGGGTGGGTTGTGATATCAGTGAAAGGGCAGCACCTGTATGTGTGCTAGAAAGGAAAAACTGATTGCACCAGAATCTATATCAGATCCCTCTGTTAACAGCCTTAAAAAAAAATGTATCTGCCCTTTCAGTACAGAGTGAAACCGATGAGCAGTCAAATGGCAAAAGGAAAAGTCAAGAGGAAAAAAAATGCCTGTCATGGTTCACTCAGCAGTCCCTGTCTGGTTTGAAAGCAGCCAATAACAAATACCTGTCTCCTCAGAGATAAAAATCAAAACCTTTCCAACCATTTCAATAGTCATTTGATCTCCTTCCCTTTGTGAATATTCTTATGACTAGGTAAATACATGTGATACTCGGAGAGCTCTGCATGGTTTGTGTGTGAAATAAGTGTGCTAAACTAAAAAAGAAAAAGGCCAGACTGTATTGATAGAACATAACTTACCTGGACTGAGACCATGTTGTTGGTTTCCTAAACTGATGGCTAGTTGGCATTTTGTATGAATTATCTCCAGTGTAAGTGAATGTTATCACTGCTGCTGGCAGATACTTACTGTATATTGGTTTTTAAATAAGGGTACAACATTGATTCCTTGCTCTCCAAGTTATTGACTGCACTTTCTCTCTACAGTCAGGTCAGACAACTTATCTCCTCTGGAAATATTCATTAGAAAAATGTTTTAGGTCCCAGAAACTCTCATGGAGGAGATGATCAAGTTTGTTTTGTTTTGTTTTGTTTTTTTTCCCCCAGGCTGCCTATAATCAAAATATCTTGTAGTTATCCCTGAAAAATATCAATTTGCTTGACGAATACCACTGAGAGATAGGTACACATTTTCTAATTCCATTTCACATGACCAAGCAGCACACCAAGCCATGAACGCTTCAGTTGACACCCACTCTTCAAGGACAGTGTGACCTTTCCTTATCACCACTGCTACATCTTCTACAGCTCCACAGATGCATTTTGACAGTGATATCTTCTTTAAGTGAGGGGGAAGGTTATTGAGACGCTTCACAATTACATAGCATGGCCCAGAGTCTCACAGAGACCCTGTCTGTGGTCTCCCAGCACCCTACCTTGACTGGATCTGATGGTTCTCCAGCTGGTGGGAGGAGAAGTTTCAGGTGCCTCAATAAATTATGTGTTCTTTCAGATCCAGGGGTGAGTGACAGCAGTTTCATATGAACTGGAGAGAACTGTCGTTACTGGCAGAGGGTCAAGAGCAGAGGAGCTGCACAGCAGCCTGATGGATAATTATGAGAGCAAATGCACTGAGGGCAAAGAGGGTCACGTTTGGAGAAAGACTGGGGAAATTTTTGTAGAATGAGAGGGAAGAAAGAAAGAGGAATCATCAGTGGTACAGCTAAGAAGATGCCTCTGTCTCATTAGATATTTGTACCACCCTTCTTGCTGCTGAGCCAGAGTGCCAGGCTGAGCTAAACAAGGGTTTATGATATGTGTCTTTAGTCACACTCTATGTAGCTGGTGCCTCTTTGAGCCACTGTGGGGTGTTTTATTTGTTACATCCAACCTGTTCTAAGCCTTTTGGTGAACATGGAAAAATTTATTCAAGCCCTTTGTGCGTTTGTTTCTCTTTTCTCCATCTTTCTTTCGTCTCCCTGAATCAGTGAGTGGAATGAGGATGCTATTTATTTATCTTTCCTTAGCACTGGACACAAAACGTTTTTTATCATCAGTGAGCAGATGAGTCAGTCGTTAATAATTATAAGCCCTCCCTTCAGTTCTTAGTAGAACCTAGCAACAAGCTTTCAAATTAATGTGAGAGACCCTCTAAAACATGACAGGTCCATCTTCATACGGTATCTTTTCCAAAGAGGGAGCGATTGATGGGCTGAGACCTGTCTCTTCTGTGGTGAACGTCAAATGGCTGCATTTCATTCCCATCTTAGTGTTTTATTTTCCTCTTTGACAAATTTTTCACCTGCCTAATTCTGTGAACAGCATAACAAAGGTCTGTGACAACCTTGTGGGTTTGTGGCTCTGGAAACTTCCCTGCATTTGAGATTGTGCCCAGAAAAGGAAGAAATCCATCCTCCTGCAAGAAGGCTGAGATAAGACATGGTGAATTTCTGTCCATTGTCAACTTCTACCCTATACCACAGAATGGAAAAATCAAAGTTACACTACATCCTATCCCAACTATAGGATTTACATTTAAAAATAAATAATGCCCTCAAGCCAAGGAACAGCTGCTACAGTTCTTTCCAGCACGGCTCATTGATCTCCTCCTCTCATTTGGCACATCCTGCTACTCCCATATTGCTGTAGTTAGTGTTAAATCACAGACAGATCACGTAATGACCTGAAACTGCAACCTAGGTGCAGTAGAGTTTGCACACACAGGCTATCAGATATACGGACCTTTATACCACCACCTTGCGAGACACGAAAAAGATCTGAGAATTAGGCCTTTGTTAGGCTGTACTGTCTCTTTCTATTACTTACAGAGTTTTAAAAATTATTTTATGTTAGTCTAATCATGTTCATTTTAAGGAATTGCTTTCAACTCTTTTTTTGGTAGCATGTGTTGTTTTATCATGGAACTATGATGAGTTTAATGCATACATTAAAAGTGCAGTTTTCCACAAAAGTCTTTCTATTATGGAAATCAGGCATCTTTTACAAAAACCTAAATAAAAAGCCTCCCAAGTTTAGTGTGTGATATAGTTGCATTCACATGCTGTCCCAATCATTCCCTCTTTTTTCTTTATATTGACAAGTACATAAAGAATAAAAATGAACTCTGCAGCCAGCTGTTCTTCCTAAATATGTCTTGATGGCTTAGGTAAAAGGCAAATTGCAGCTTGAGACTTTATTTGTGCAGCAAATTTTAGTCCCCAGAAAATCAGGAGGTGTTTTCAGAAGCTTGTGTCTTCAGCCACAGTATTTCAAGATGGGAAGCAGGTCTGTGTTCATGCCCCAAGTTGATTATGCCATGTTTGCAGAGTTTTTAGTCATAGATGGCAAAGACTTATGGTGGCTCCTTATAATTCTGTTGATAGATGCTAAGCTTTGGGTGACATGAAGTGATATTGATCACTTGGATTCTAGTGACTCCCGTTAATTTTACTGAGATTTGTTTGACCAGTGTGATTTTCAAATATTCCTGTTTACAAGTGTTTTAGTCATTCAGAGAAGTAGCAGCACCCATATCACATGTGATTAGGATGACCAACAATCTGAACACAACACGAACAGTGATTAAGCAGATCATGAATATTAGTAGCTGGCAAATCACACATGGCTGGAATATGAGGCATTTGTTTGCCAAATATATATGTGGAACAATTGGGATAAAATAAAAAATAAAGTAAGGATTAAATCATAACAAATTTTTTTTAAATCAATACTTCTAACCACCATTAAAAATTAATAAAAAGAACATGTAGACTGTATAGCAGAAAGTGCATTTTAATACTGATATACTGTAAATCCTGGCATCTCCCAAGGGAAACAAATGGCAGTACCAGCCCCTGTGACATCTATATGTATAAATATATATTCATTTACTGTAGTAACAGAAAAAAAGTCAGGGAGGAAGCATAACCTTGTAAAGAAGGCTCTGGTCTTAAAAATCAAAGTAGGCATGCAAAAAACAGTCCATACAGGATGTAGTAAAACTTGCCAAAAACCACACGTTTGATTGCAAAAAAAAAGGGAGGATAGCTTTCATGATTACAATTTACTTAATTTTGGAAATGCTTCCCTCTTTCGTATATTATACGTTAGGTCACTTCTGAAATGGTAATTTGAAACAAAATTCTCTGATAATTCACAATTATGTTTCCACTTCAAAATCAATAAATATTTTTGAAAAGATTAAATGTGTCCAACTTGAAAAAGCATCTTGTTCTTCGTAGAATAAAACATTGCAAGTCAGCTCAAAAACATTTTCCATTCCTTTCTATGCTATTTAATTCCATTTTTTTAAATCATTAAGCATATATGTTTATACACATATGCTGCATATGTGTGCACATATGGTTAGATCCGTTCCTGGCCAGTGGGCATAAACTTTGCTTTTCACTTCTGTTTCTGTAATAGGAGATAGTAATAATATATGTCAGAGACCTATTTTAAGGCTGAGTGTACTGATGTTTACGAAGTGTTTATAGACTAGTGAAGATCTACACTCAGGGGTGTAACTCTGTGTTGGCAAAAGGGCAGACACAACTTAATGAGAACTGGTGAAGAATTTCCAATGAACTTTTTTAATTAGAGAATAGGTTTTGTCCAAATTAGCTTACTGGATGTCAGGGGCGGGGGTAGGAGGAAGGTTTTTTGGCAACATCTTCTTTTGTGTTTTTTATATTTTCATCTGCAACGTATGTGGGTTTTGTTTTAAAACAAAATTGAACGTTTTATCATGTGAAGAGCTTTAATGTGGTATTTTGTCCTTTTTTTTACAGAAAATAAGCTTTTGCATTTTCTAAAAACAGCTACCCTGCAAATTATAATCATCAGTCTAATCTAAATAAATGGATCTTGTCTCTCAGTTTCTGATAAAATCAGGCTTTCTTAACAATTTTAGGACTGCTGATAGCCATAAAGAGATGGTACCACTTCTTATTGTAGAATTTTTCTTCCTTCCATTTACATTTTCTGTTTTCTTGCCTTAGTAGGTCTGTTGTTTGTGAAAGGTTGTGCAGATAGTTCAACTACTTCTTCAGATAAAACAGGCTGTAAAAATGCTGAATTTACTTTAAGGTTCACAGGACGGGTAATATGAAGGTAAAAACGGCAATGAATGGAGTGGGAGGCTTGGGCAGTGGAAAAGCAGGCCATCCCAGTTCCTAATCTCTGGAGAGAATTAACCTCTGAATTTTAGCTGTACAGGAGGCAAGGGGGCTGTGGCAAGGTGGGTGTTGGTCTCTTCTCCCAACTAACCAGCAACAGGAAGAGAGGAGATGGCCTTAAGTTGCACCAGGGGAGGTTTAGATTGGATATTAGGAAAATTTTCTTTACGGAGAGAGTGGTTGAGCATTGGAACAGGCTGCCCAGGGAGGTGGTGGAGTCACCATCACTGGAAGCGTTCAAAAAACATGTAGATGTGGCGCTTCAGGACATGGTTTAGTGGGCATGGTGGTGTTGGGTTGATGGTTGGACTTGATGATCTTAAAGGTCTTTTCCAAACTTTGTGATTCTGTGGGGCACACACGGCTAATCAAGGAATTAAAAAGGGTAAGCACAAGGCTTCACTCTCAATGCCTCAGTGAGAACTGAAAAGTAAAAGCAGCTGAAAAAAGTGAGAGGTAGAAAGTGGTAGAGCACTGTCTACCACTTTCAGTGGTTGAGCAGCTGCATGCCGCAGTTCAGTGCTCTTCGTACTGGAAACGCTATCAGCTGGTGCATGGTTCACATTGTCTTATGCTTAAAAATGAAACTCACAACTACTCCACTTTTACATGTGTACAACATTTAAATGTTACTAGTGTAAGTCAAAATCTTCCCAGGGTGCAGAGCTCTTGAGGACTGTGTATTAGTATGCTGGCACTGCAGTGACAGCTCGGTATACTTTTAGTGCACCTTCCACTCAGGAGTCTGAGCAAATATGAATAAATTGACCCTTGGCACTTTCCATTTAAATTGAGTTACTATTCTTTAAGTGAGGGACATGGATTTTGGCTTAAACTAGTCTATGATGACAGGCAGTGTCTACAACAGAGCTGTTGGTCAGGTTGCCCATTAAAGTGGATGTCTGTGTGATGGGGTTTAGGCAATGGTGAGGTAGTGCTAAACTGATGGAATGGAAACCAGATCAAATCCCAGAGTTGTGCAGCAGCAGCAGTCAGCTATGCCTACATGAATAAACCATTTCAGCAAGACTATTATGAAAACCGTACCCAAATAGCAAGCGTTAGGTAAAGTAGAAGCCACTGAACCCTTTTGTACAATTGTTTATGTGCTTTAACAGACTTGAAGAAAATAGTCATCGTGTGTGTTATGTTCCTGTTTATTTTTGCTGGGTTTATTTAATAGTCATTTTGGAGAGAAATGGATATATTGGCATCTGAAATCATAAAAAAAATGAACACAGAAATAGCGATACTTAGCTTCCCGTCTTGCTTGGGATGCTAGAAATCTTCCAAACATATGCCCAGGCAGACCCAATCTTTTTCACATATTTTCTACTTATTATTGTGAATTGTCATACTGATTTACTGATGGAATTCATACTAGGAGAAATTCTACTGATATAATTATTTTACTCCAGTGACAGGCTAAAAACTTTTATTCATATAACATATACAACATTTCAGTATTTATTATGCTACACCTAAGATTTATTTGGCTTTTTAGTTTTGGGGATTCATTGTTTTAGCTGAAGTTCTGGAGAATGTAATTTATCTCAGTTCATGGCTGACTTATTCCCTTAGTTTTTAGATGAAGAGCCCAAGGACTTCTCATCTTCCTGTCCTTATTGTGCAACATGACCTCATCCTCTCGTAGTGAAAATAGTCAGTCTAGCAAAATCAGAAAGCTCAGCTGATCCAAAAGCACTGGCATGGTTATTGATTGAGAAGAATACAAACTGCTCTTAAATGGTTCATATGGGAAAAACAAGTAGAATTCATCCTCTACAAGTTTGTAATTACTTGCATAAACCCAGCAAAAAATTTCTTAAGTCCCTTGATCACAGTTTTTCCTTGTCACTTTTACAGGTCTGCCTTTAAGTCTGCACTGACAAATAAACCAAAATGCCATTGAAACCAAGTACCTTCTGCACTGCAACTGTCAACCACCCATTTAATATTTGCTGTTATTTGGCTGAATTGTAATTAGTAGAATTCTGTAGACTACTACCCAACCTCAGCTCTCCAAACCACAGTTACCCAAAACAGGAGGATGGTCATCCATGTCTGTTAGTTGCAGTGATGATTTCTGTAATTACTCAGACTCATTCTGCCTCCCATGACATTCAGTTAAATGGAGATGCACTGCCTTGTGAAGAACTGTTACTTTTAAGGTCCCACTCTAACTGCCCTCATCATGCAGGCAGCAGCAGCAGCATGTTTACTTGTTTTTCTTTATGCAGACTGGTCACTAATGTGTGACTCCAGCAGAGATGAAAAGTGACAATGAATCTTCAAAGACAGCCACTGTGATTAGCATATGTAGTCCATAAGAGAAGTAAGAACAGTAACAGTCATTAAATATCAATGGTTTACTCACTGTGTCATCAATAATCTTGTTGTTTGTGAATTCCTGAGATTTTTCAGGTGTTGATTCATTCATGATTTATTTACTTTTCTGCATAATGAGGTAGAATGGCAGAAGGAAGAGATTTTGGCTGATGACACAAGCATCTCTCTATTTGCTGAGATGTCTTCCTGTACTCCCCAGCTCAGGAAATAAAAGTTTAGGGGTCTAGTCCCTTTAAAACTACTGGACTCCCCTTGAAAGCACTGTGTGAGCTTTTCTGGTTGGTACAAAGGTGGTACTGCTTTGACATACAGCAGTGACAGTAAACTGGTCGTTGCCTTTAGTGCTAAGCATGCACTAAAGGGTATCAACCAGTACAATTTCCTGTTTGTTTGCAACAGCCCATTGAGGTCCAGCCTGACCTGCTAAGTGACTTCAGTGCTCTTATCAATGGTACACACTGCTGGGCCTGGAAGAGGAACAGGAAAAAATGCAGTGAAGGGAAGCCTGAATGTATGTATGGAGGAGTTTTTGCACAAAGAATAATTGAATAGCCTTTTTACTCCCCAGCCTGGAAAGGATTTACTCTGGCTTGATGTGGTGAAGATACCTAAGACTATGAAAGATACTTTTGTTCCTTGTCTCTTCTAATACAAGTCTTAGAGGACAACAGGTTAAACTGGCAAATGGCAGGTCCAGAACAAATAAAATAAAGCACTTGGGATTGTGAAAGGTTGTGAAACCCTTTCCTGCAGAATGCAGGTATGGCTAAATGTTTGCATTGATTTATAGACCAATTGTAGAACTAAATGAAAGAAAGACACAGGGTTTTTTATGTGCAAAGACAGCATCTTCAGCTACTGATGTTAGCTAGACCACAAGCAGCTAAGAGGCTGAGAGAGTATTTTGGGAAATTATCACTGTAGGCTTGCATTGTTTTTAAGTGTTTTTGATTGGTTTCCCTTATTGACGACTAGAAGAGACAAGACACTGGGCTGGATATACCATAGGCATGACACAATTCAGATTTGTTCAGACTGATTTGATTCAGGATACTCTGATTGCTACAGTCCTCATGGCACAGCCTGACGCAGTGTTTGACTGAGCCCACAGCTGTACTTCAGCAGGGTGCAAAGAGATGCTAATTACTCAGTGTTTACAAGTGTGGGCAGAAACACTGATCTTCTACCAGGATTTTGAGACAGAGCTTCACTGCTGAATTTACTAAGTTATTAACACCCCTGATTTGGAAGCAGTGCTCATATAATCATGGTCTCTGGCTCAAGTAATTAAGATAGCTTTTATAATGCTTCACTCCTTGTTAGGTGAAAATTGTTCTATCTGCACCTTGGGCTTTTTGACAGCGGCAGTGGTTGGCTGTGTTGGTGGGAGCACCAGGAGGTTTGCTGCTGAGCTCTGGTGGCTGGAGCAGGTAAGCCTTCACCTATTTCTTGGGAATAAAAGCTCAAGTTGTATTACAGGTCTCTTTAAGTCGAAAAGAGGAGAAAGAGCATTCTGCTTTTTTTCTTGAGAAACTGTTGATCTGAGAATCTAACAATGATAACCTCTGGCTGCGTAGCACGGAGGTCTCCTGGAAAGCTGTGGTTCCTGATGGCGTGGGAGTCTAAGCTCCTGCATTTTGGGACTCAATCCCTGTAACAGGTTAGCAGGTAGAGCAGGTAGGGGGAACGCCTTCAACTAGATGTCTGACTGGTGAACAGCTATGGTTTCTATAGTCTGCACCGCGTTAATTTGGGATTTTTGATGTGCATTTAGTCTCTGACTGACCTGAGTTTTATATGGGCTGAATAATTGACTGGCACCTGCCTTACATCTCTGGGGGAGTTTTTGCTGTTGCTGGTGGAGGATCCTTCTAGGGAGACAATTTTCAGAGAGAAGGCTCTAAACCAAAAGAAAAAAGGATAGGAGAGACTAAAGGACTGGCAAAGAGACAACTGCTGTCAGAACCTGGAGTTCACTTTTTTCTTGAGGCTGACATGTCGTGTTTTGTTAAATTTCTTTAGTTATGAGCCATAAACAGGCTTATCAAGACTCAGCACATAAGAACATCAGAAGACTGGCATATGTATATAAAAGAAACATACTAAGTGTAGTAGAAGTCATATACTAAAATATGTCTTCTGGTAATTTCATGGAGTAATTTTCCTTAGGCTCAGTTTTTAGCACCTTTTTTCAGGCGGTGTTGAGCTACTCTGAAATCCTGAGTTATTTTTTGAAATAGCTGGGTCCCAAGAGGGGATTCTTTAGCCAAAGTTCTCCAGCCTCTTCTGTGTGTTTTGAACATTGGTTAGATAAATTAAAGTTGTGAGGCTGTCTGCTTGCATAGACATTGACAATTTTGATTTGACCTGGAATATAAGAAAGACTGACTGCATTGCCTTTCTTCCTGGGATCGTCACATTCATTTCTATCCTATTGATCTATCTTTTTTTAAGATTTTATTTTTACGTAGATTTGTGTAATGTGGTAGGATAAAGAGAAACCTGCCCCCAAGAGAAAATTGCACTGATTCTTTTTCCAATGCAACCATTTACAAAAGTGCTAATGTGTCCTAGGAAACATGAAGGCTCAGTTTTCTTTTTAGAAATTGTTCTACAAAGTTATCAGGAAAAAAACCCGAAACAACCCAAAGCTTTAGAACATACCACATAAGGAAAAAATGTGTTAGTAGAGAGAGGATAGACTCACTGGCTTGATAAGGCTATCTTTTTATGTCTAGTTTCTATAGATATTTGCACAGAAACATGAGCATTGCTAATTAACTGCTCATCTGCTTCATGTGCTTATGGCTTACCAGCTATAGTCAAATCCCATCTGTCACTTGAGGACAATTAAGTGGGCTGAGAAGCATCATTTTATGACTACACCTGGCCAGGAGGAGGTATTCCAGATGGATGGTATGGGAAGCCGGAGACACCTAGAAGAGGAAGGAGGGAGACTGTCTCTACAACAACTTGCAGTTGCCTATTGAAAACACGTTCATATAAGGCAAAAAAAATAGTTCTGGGGTGGTATGGGTAGAAGCATATAAAACTCATACATCTGCTTCCAGTATCAATACAAGAGCTGTGCAATTTCCTTCAGACTGCAAAGGTTTTTGTCTCCAATTTTATAGGAGTACTACCACTGGAGACAGGCAAAGATGTTTGGAAATTACAGGAGCTGACCAAAAGCAAATAAATGACACTAAGGGTGTTGGAGATGAGGAAAATGTATTATGCATCCATATTATCAAGTAAGGCCCAAAGCCAGGAATTAGGTAATGGTGCTGCAACATAGGTTTATGATACTGTGTCTTGGGTCTGTTTGGGACACAGCCCTAGGGGCAGCCCAGCCATGTTATAAAATAATCGGGCTTTTCCACGGTGCCGTCATCGCTCTCGCTTTGTGCGTTCTCATTCAGGCCGCTCTTGCGGTCTGATGCCTGTGGCTTACCAATGCCCTTTCATTTGAGTCAGAAAATATACGATGAATAATTAAACTTGTCCCTAAATACAATGTTTTCTCAAAACTCTTCAAGCAGTGTCAGTAGCTCTTTAGAGGCCATTTTCAAAGCTTACAGTAGTATCCTCTGGTAATGAGGTAATGATATTGCCTCAATTATATGCTGCAAGGGAAGATGAAGACTTAGACTGCCATTCAGCTTTAGAATTACCGCTGTAATTTTAAAAGTATCTGTCCTCCCTTTCTCTTTAAGTAAAATCATCCCACCCCATTTGTCAAGATAATGCCAGCCGTGGCCGAGAAGGGCCTCTCCTTGCAATGATAGCTTCTTTCAGAGGGATGATGTTAACAGCCTCATTTTGTAACACCTGAATTCAGATGGTGTAATTCATCTCGGTTCTCTTCTCTTTTTGGCTGTTGCTTGCCAAATCTGTCCATTATGCATGACCAGGAGGCTGAAAGGAGCCATCCGCCTACTTCCCAGCAAGGATTTTATACATATGTATATACATATATATGCATTTTCTATATAAATAGGTGTATGTGGAAGAGCGACTTCCTTCTTAGTAGGCCCAAAAAAGACCGCAACTTTTCCTGGAGGCAGAGGTCACAAGTGCTGGCGTGGCTGCAAGTTGCCGTGGGTTCTGAGCTGCGCTCTCTGCAACCCCCGGCTGGTGCTCTGGCGGGGAGCATCCGTACTGTTCTGTGGCTTGCATGTACCCCGCGTGTCCTTTATCTGTGGGCGGACAGACAGACATACATCAGGCTTTTCTGCAACTCCTTGCACAGCGTCACGTGGGGGAAGGTTTCAGATAAATCCACCTCTGTTTTGTAGAGCAGGGGAGCTGCAAGATGGTTGTGAAGAAACAGTAGGAAATACTAAGTCTTGCAAACTATAAGCATTCGGAAATCATCGCTCTGAACATCCAATGAGAGAAGCTTATGTGGCATAATCTAAGTTTCATAGAGCTGTCTGTTTTTAGGCTCCTTTCTCCAGTTTCTGAATTATTGTGGACCATCTTTAAAAAAAAAAAAATTTAAAAATCTTCCCTAACCACATGACTCCAGGAGATGGCAAAGTAAAACCAAAACTGTGAGTCCTTACTGTCCATGTTCTCTGTGTAGCTGGAAAAAATATTGGAAAAAAAATGTTTTAATTTGAAATGCACAAAGAAAAAAAAATCAAGATAGTTTCTTAAAACAATCTTATGCAGGATTTTGATGGATTTTTTCTTTGTTTTTTTTTTTTTAACTTTTTGTTAAAAACCGATTACATAATACAAGAGCAACAGAGGTGGTTTTCTGTTTTTGGGGTTTTTTTCCTCCATACTGTTTCAAATTTACTTTTTTTTTTTATTACCGCTTAAGTATTCTGGGAGCCAGAAACTTGAACATTAGTGTAGCTGTTAGTTCAGGAAAAACAGGAAATAAAATGGAGTCGTACAGAGAGAGAAACTTACTTGTCTAACTCTGCTGACCAAGACAAGAAAGATTAAATAAAAGTCAGCAACATAAAAAGTAGGAAAAGAATTTAAAATGTTTGCACTCTCACACAAAGGAATTAGCATGGGGAGCATAAGAGAAAATTTTAGACAGATGTTTACTTAATTTGGGCTTTTCTCATTTTAAAAGGCTTACCTGAACAGATTTTCTCAACCAGAATAGTCAGATGTAAAATAAATGGCTAGAATTGTAGGCATGTTCCTTCTAATCTGTACATCACTTCTATTTTAGAATTGATATCAATACAAGCTCTTGGATTTTGTAAAAGTTCAAAACCTGTAAAAGCTCCTGAGAGTTGTTATTAAAATGCTTAGTTGTTTTAACTCTTGTAACTTCTCATAAATTGCTGATGCCTCATAAGAGTGTGGTTGCTGTAGAGAAGCCAGGTTTCCAAATTAAAACTTTTTTTCTTCTTCTTCCCTCCTTCCCCCCAAATTTGAATCAAGCTCTAAGGTCTTTTGTAGCCCTGAATAAGGGATGATGAGTCATACGTATTTTAACTATATATATATTTAATTCTGTTCTCCCTCTAATACACAGATTCTATCAAGACAAAAATCACACTTTGATGTCTCTATCTGGCAGAAGCATAGCCAACAGCCTGAGATAAAGTAGTGAATAACAGGGAAGAATATTCAGGTGTATTTTGGCAAACTAGATACCCAGTTTCAAATTACTGTGATTATACTTTTCTTCCCCCTTCCTTTTCTCACTAACATGACAGCAAGCACATTTTCTACAAAAACCACATTTTATGCCTGTCAGAGATAATTTAAGGTCAGAATTTTCAAATGTGCTCAGCATACTGAATACAGACAGGGTGATAAGCTCTCCAGTTTTTTGGTTTTGTTCTTTTTCTGTAGTTGATCCTATGATAGGACTTCTGGGTACAGAATAACTTTGAAAATTCAGCTTCTATATAAATGCCTCAGGTCTGTGATAGCTGTTTCTTAATAGCCTTTTGTTATTTTGGAAAAAAACACCTTGGTTGTGGGATTTTTAGGTGTTCTCCAAATTGGCCAAATTCTGCTCTCATTGAAATCAGTGAAAATACTTTCAGCTTTAATAGATGCTATCTGACGTTGACCTGATCCAGTTTGCAATTTTGGTCCTGCTTGCCATCTTTCCTATTTGACTATAGGCATATGTTCAGGAATAAACTTATCTGAGCTCACAGAGCTCTTTGTTGCTCTACTGTAGGTGGACCAAGCACATGTGGTACCAAGTGATTTACATCTTAGCCTGCCAACAGGTGTACTAATTGTGGCTTTTCCCTAAACCTACGCAGACATTTGGGATTTAGATGCCTGTATTGAGTTTTTCTATATGTGATCCTTTAGGATTGGTGAGGAGAAATATACTTCAATGGTACAGTTCAGCTCAGCTAGGGTAGATGAAGCACCAATTACGGTAGATGTCTATAGAAAGCCTGACGAATCATATCCTAGAACTGCCTAGGTCTTTTCATTCATCCACAAAGGTCACCAGATGACTAGCTAATATGTGAATGTCTATGTTACGGGCCTCAAAGCTGAGATCAAAACCACTGCTGACAAGGTGGTCATTGTGGATTGAAAACATAGCAGTCATTCAATGTGCAAAAGCTCTACATCTTTTCCTTAACTTTGCATCCTTACCTTATTTTTGCCCCACTGGTTTCAGCTGGGAAAAGCAATTTGATGTTAAATGCCACTGAAATCTTTACCTGCAGCTCAGATGCTGTGTAGCTGTATGGTCCGCTATGGCTGTTTCCCTTTAAAATTGCTTGCCTCTTTCATTGTGGGACACTTAGTCCCTGGGACTGGTTTAGTACCACAGACACAGAAATGGAGCAGTGACTAACCGATTCACTCTTTAAGACATACTGTATTTCATGTTGTATCCATCTGTGGTATCATGATACCCTTCTTTATTTGATTATGTTCTTTGAAATCTCTAGGTGTTAATTTAGGAAACCCTTTGCTTAGCTTTTTTGGTAAGTTTTTGTGTCATTGGTACCACTATTATTCCTAGAGACAATAAGCAGAAGGAGATATTTGGTCTGCTTGCTTGAGGGTTTTTTCTCTCTTTTTAAGAAAATATTTTTATTTGTAATAAATGAACCTAGGATAAAAGATCCTAGCACATCAGTGCTTTTGGGGTCTGTTACTGTAAGTGGGATATATTTTTCCTTTGACTTATCCCAAGCCAATATAAATATCTGTGTAGGTTTGTGCTTTTTGTTTGGTTGTTCCCTGCCCTCGCCCCACCACATCTTCCACCTCCTATCATTTTTAGCACATATGCTGAGGTGCCACCCATAGCAGGGGATCAGTGTAAAGCATCTGTTCCAAATTATCCAACTGAGATTAATTGATTTTTCATTTTATGCATTAAAATCTCTTGGTCTGGATTTCAACATAGACCTCAAATGAATTTCAGTAATGATACATGACAGGACTTACCTGTTATAGAGATCCAGAAATTCAATAAATCCAACCTTGGTAATAAATTGATATTTAGTCACTGGTTGACCTTACACATTCTTAATAAACCTCCAGAAAATTAATAGGTTAACACATAAAGAACCCTTCTGAAATGTCCCTTGTCGATTAGGCTTCCAGCAGTGGCTGGCACTGAAACTTGCAGCCTTCTTTGTGCTTGAAGTTGTCTTGTTCTGGAACTCCTTGGGCTTCTGAAGTTTCCAGCAATCCTTCTAGGATTGTTTAAATAGGATTTACAGCCAAGCAGTAAACCAAACTAGCAGTAAAAATTCTCAAATTATGGTGCTAGACAATTTTGTAAGCTGTACTGCAAATTTAATCGCTTTCACTTATGAGTCCTGATTTATTGTTTCTGAAAGAAGCCCTGTACTCTAGTGGTATTTTAGTCAACTTTGTTGTGGCAATAACTGTGATGTACCTAGTTTTCTTTCTCTATATCTGTCGGCATTTACTGCTGTTAGAAGTTGTCCTGGTTTCGGCCGGGATAGAGTTAATTTTCTTCCTAGTAGCTGGTATAGTGCTGTGCTTTGGATTTAATATGAGAATAATGTTGATAACACACTGATGTTTTAGTTGTGTGAAGTAGTGTTTATACTCAGTCAAGGACTTTTCAGCTTCCCATGCTCTGCCAGCAGGGAGGGGGCACGGCCAGGGCAGCTGACCCAGGCTGGCCAAAAGAATATTCCCTGCCATATAACGTCATGCCTTGTATATGAACTGGAGGGGTCGTGACTGTGGCTCAGGAACTGGCTGGGTGTTGGTCAGTGGGTGGTGAGCAATCATATTGCACATCACTTATTTTGCATATTCTTTTATCATTATTATTATTGTTTTCTCTTCTCTTGCTGTCCTATTGAACTGTCTTTATCTCGACCCATGAGTTTTACCTTTTTATTCCACCTCTCTTTTTTTATTACCACCCCTTGTGAGACGGGGAGGAGTGAGCGAGCAGCTGTGTGGTATTTAGTTGTTGGCTGGGGTTAAACCACGATAGAAGTGAATTTCATTCAGTTCAATGAAGTTAGCAAGATAAGAGAGTGGGAAATCCAGCTACAATCATATCATTTGGAGGAAAGGATAAAGGTTCTTTGTAAGTGAACTAGGTGAAATAGATGGAGTTTTCCTGAGCCCAGTTGAAACATTGAATACTTGCCCAGCAAGATATTTTGAGAGTTCAAAACCTACTTCTGTTCCTATTGGAAATGTGAAAAAGTACTTCCACAACACTTGTGTGAAAGGTCTGTAGGTGCACCAGAAAGGGAGATGCTGATGTGGGTAGCAAGAGGTTCTTCTCTAGCCGTACAAGGCAATCTCAGAAAGTAAAGGGCATCAGAACTCTCAAGGCTTGTTGTTTGTTGGGTTTTTTCCTATGGGGAATGAGAAGTTAGGAACGTGAAACTTTCTGTCTCAGTATTTTGACTCTGGTTTTTTATTTCCAAAAGAGACAAGCTGACCCAAGCCTAGTGTCTTTAATGCTTTGTTATGATACTGCAAAGCCTGATAAGTAGGTGACTGCAGTTTGTTTTACTGTTGTTTACACAGTCTTGGCACAGAAAGCCAGCAGGGCTTTGAGGCTCAGCTGAGACCCGTACATTTAACAGCAGGCCTCCGTAAGCGTCTCTAGCATTGCTGCAAAATACAGTGTAAGGAACCAAGAGCCGCCTTTTTCCTGAGACTACAGGTACTTTTTATATTTCTAGCTTTCTCTTAAAAGAAGAAACCCGCAGTTAGAAGTTAGTTCACAGTGAAAAGAAATTTTTTTTCTGAACCAGGGGAAGGTACGCAGATTCAAGCCATGTCCCAGGCAAATACACGATGCCCGTTACCTGCTGCACCGCCAGGGCCGCAGGGGCCCTCCCAAAGCACGAAGCCAGCGAGGTAAGAGCCCTCTCACCGCGGGCGGTCTCTGTTTCCACCAGCACAGGAGAGCAGCGAAGCGGGGTGGGCGCACAGCCGGGCTCGCTCCCGTACTCTGCTCCCCAACAGGAGCATGCGGCCGCCGCCGGGCGGGGAAGGAGAAGGCCCGGGGAGACGCGGTCGCTACTGCAGCGCGCTGCTGCCGTTCGCTTCCGCCCTGCCTTGCAGCTGCCGCCTTGCTCTTTTTTTTCCCTTTCTCTCAGTTGGGTGGTAGCCGGGGCTTCCTCGCTGCTTTACGTTCCCCCAGGTGCTTTTGTTTTCTGCAGCGGGTGCCCTCCCTTGCCTTGTTTTATGCTACCGTGCCAGGCAAAGGGAGAGCAAATCCGTTACAGGCGACGACGCGACAAGCGCCGGGCGTAAGAGACGTTGCCCCTTCTGTTCTTGCGGCTGAGATGGGATTTGCGTTCTGTATGATGCACCACGAAAGACTTCATATGCTGTTTGGAGTGTCATCATTTGTAGACAAAAAAAATGACTGTGACAAAGACGGTTGAGTCCTGCTCCTGTTTCTGTCACCTGGATTCATGTTTTGTGACAAGGACGGGGAAGATAGTCAGTCTTGTTACAATAGTGCTACATGTCATTTTTTTACGATACTTACTTATAAACAAAGACCTTTATTTGAACTGGGGAATGGTGGCAAAACAGCGAGGAAGAGATTTGCACTGAAGTGCATTTATGATTTTTTTTTTTCTTTGAGAAATGAAGGAGTGCAGTGGAGGTGTTTTAGGTTAGAATTAGGTCTATAGCTAAAATCTTTAATCAGTAATAATTTTTTTCTAAAATTACTTAATGTGTAGAGAGACAGACATAATTCACAGCTATGATAATTTAAAATAATAAGCACACTCTAGGATAGAATGGTCTTTCTCAACCCATTACACTGTTTCGCACTGGCAGCGGTATCGAAAAGGTGTTACTGTAAGCACAGCAAACCTTTGCTTAACATGCACGTAGCACTGTTCCAGGGGGTTTAACACTGGAGATCTAGAATATAAATACTTCTACCAGTTTCTGCTTTGAGGAAGATAATTCATTTTCTCTTAATTTGCTAATGATGCATTGTTTTTTTTAGTTTGGCAAGTCATGCAACAGAGTGGTTTTGTTACACAAACAGGAAAAGGAGTGCAGGCTCAGAGGACAGATAAAATGTCCTGACTCTCATCTTAAAACCTCATCCAAGTGAACCTAAACCTACAATTATGGCTCAACAATGGTTGAATAAGTATTTCTTTTCCCAGAGTCCCAGCAGGTCTCCTACTTGCTGACAGCAATTCCTGAATTTCACTAGAGCAGATAATTTGAGCTAAAGCATATATTGTCTCCTCATCTCACGTTCAGACGGCGAGGAGGCGATAAGTGTTACTGATATATGGGTTTCCCTGAGGTTGTAAACATTGATTACAGAAGTGAGTCTGAGTCCAGGCGAAAGGACATTTCTGCTAGATAAACCTCTACGGTGTGATTTCACTGCAGGTTGGAGATTGCTTTCTGTCAGAAAGAAAAAAAGAAAAATATCAACTTTCAAGGAGGCCCTCAGACGAAAGGGCTAGGGCAAAAGACAGCAGCCCTAGTAGTGGGCTAGGAGCTGTTTCACCCTGCAGAGCAAGCTTTGTGGTTTCAGGCATCTTCCTGTTGCTTCCATGTGGAAAGGCAGGATGACCAGATTCAGGTGTTCATTTAGGATGTGGCAGCCCACATGCAAGCCCCTGTTCCTCTCGGTGCAGCCTAGGAACATGGGCTCCTGTTTCCCACCTTCTGGCCAGATGCCGCAATCTCCTGGCTGCTCTGAAGTTTGGTCTTGGTTGATTCTGCTGCACATGCACCATTAAAAATGAGCAGATCTCCAGTCCGGTGAGAGCAAGGAAGTGAGCACAACTACCGACTGGGGCATCCGAGATGCGAGAGATGCTTTTCTAGTACCACCTCTGAGTCAGGAAGAGCAGAGACCAGGTCTCCTGCCCTGGGTAAATGAGAGTCTGAACTAGCGGGTAACCCAAGGGATCTGGTTTTCTGCCCTCCCTGTGGTTTTGACCAAAACAAGTGTAGATATCTTCTGCTCTGTTTTATGACTAGTGTCTCCTGAAAGAAACAGCCATTCCAGCTAATCCCTGTTATCTCCAGTTATCGAGATAAATTTCCTCTCATCTGGATGGTAGAGGCAGCTGAAAGCTGCCTATGTCCCCTGTGAGATGTTAGAGAAAGCAGTTTTAGTACCTGCTGTTTGAGGTGGCACCTGCCACTTTAAAAAAATTACATGTTTGAAAAACATTTAAGTGAACTCAGAAATTATGAAGAAAAATTTCACATCAGGTTTAATAAACTATTCAGCGCTACCTTCTCCATCTTCTTTTTTTTTTTTTCTTTTTCTTTCTGTTGGAATCCTCTCACCCCAAAAACTCTCAGCTTGAAAAAACTCACTTCAGACTGGAAATACTTCAGGGAAAAATAACAGAGAGGAAATTAAAATATCAAAACCAGGAACCTATTATCTACTCGGTGGTAGCTATGCAGTCACACTGTAGATGTTTGATTGACATTTCCATGACCCTATAGCAAGAGTCAATCTTTTCTTCTTTCCATAACTAAAAATGAAACCAATGCTATCAGAAGTTCCAGATTTGATGGATCTGGAGTCTGAAGTTCTCTTGCAGAAGAATACTGTAGATAAGTTCTGGAATGATATGTCCTTACATAAGAGAAATATTTATCTGGGAGTCATAACCATATCAGTTTGGCTTCCTGATGCAGTGCAGTACTACTTGGAACAAACAAGAATTTTTGCGGCATAAACTGTTGTTCACCATGAACAGTAAGGGTTAATTTTGAAACCTTCTTTTTGGGTCCTGTTTTTTCAATGTCGGAAACATTTTTCCAGGCTTCTCTGGGTTTCTTTAGCCTGCTAATAGACATTATGGAATCCTTGGCTCACCCCTCCTGCCTGATGAGCAGAGGCAGAAAAAAAAATATTCTTAACCCTTTACTCAACCATTTCCAAGTCTACAAAGCACACAGTTTAACTGGAAGATATTTGTTTGCAGAAATGAAGGTGTCATATTGGGGGTAATGGATTTCTGGCTGCCTAGAGCCTTTTAGGGACAGGGGGAAGGAAAACAAATGCACACTTTAAAAAAAGTGTCTTGCCCTGCTCTTGTCTTGGAAAACCATTTTGCTATTAACTAAAGAAAATGCCACACAAACTTCCAGCGACTAGGGCTTCTATTGTTATTTGACAGATGGATGTGCATGTTCTTAATGGCCCTGTTTTGTCTTGATTATTTGCATCTTGTCACTTGTGTCTGAGCACAACAAAGCTAGCGAATATGTTGATACACTTCAACGTGGACTACCTTTTGGTAGGAATATGCTGACAAACAATAATATTACACCTGGAGTTAGCTTTTTTTTTTCCCCCCTGTGTCTTGACTGAAGCATAGCATTGCTTTCTGGGGCCTGTGAACTTACTAGTTTCTACAGTCAGCATCCCAGCAAGGCAGGAGCTCCTTGCTCCTAACATCCTCCTAGGAACAAGCAGTGGGAGGCCTCACAATGGCCGAGTGCCAGCCTCCTCTCATTAATGGGTCCTTCCTACTTGTCACTGCCACCTGCTTAGCGAGAAACTAGATTTTTTTGCAAAGAACTGAGACCAGCCCCAGGTTTCTGGACGTAGATCCTTTACTTAGAAATGTGGCACCTGTTTATGCCCACGTGCTGTATTTTCTGCTGTGGGTTTTGCTGTGTTAGCCAGCACAATTCTCAGGGCTGGCTTTAGGCACAGGCAAAGTGGGCGCTTGCCAGCGAAGCAGACGACTGAGAGGCAACAAAGCAGCTTGTGATTCTCTGTGCTGTTTTTCCTGTCTTAAGCAGCCCAGGAAGTTGAGCCTGAGAGAGGGCTTGTGGAAAAGAGGCAGTAGGCACTGCAGCAGAAGCACAGCCACCATCCTTCTCCCTGGCAAACAGCAAATTTGACCCTCTGTACATCTATTTCTGGGCCTTATCTTTACCTTGCTTCTTTCCATAGTAGGGGTTATATATCCCTGCTAGAGGCTTAACTTTTCATCCTCAAGGAAGCGAAATTCTCCCTGCATTCCTCAAAAGCTTTGAGATGGCCTCATCCATCACTGTACACCTGGATTCCTCTACCCTACTTACGTAGCTATGCAGTTTCTGAGAATTATGAGTGCACTGGAACAAATAATTTTCTTTCCCACATCTACTCACAGAAAACTCAGTGCTTTTTTTTCCCTTGTGCAGCACCGAGCCCCTGTGAAAGCACCTGTATTTCTATGTTTCTGTAGCATCTGGGGACTGACAGTGCCTTTATCCTGCTCTACCTCACCTTTCTTCTCCCTGTGCCCTCTCTGAAAGGCAGCACAAAAGAAGCTCCACGGCACATGGGGAAGACATGGGTTTTGAACATACTTCACGAACGCTACCCGTTGCCTGCGCAGAGCTTTTCCATCCAAGGAGTACGAGGGATGACTTAACACTAAGTGTGAGTGCAGAAGTAGGCACGGGTGACTGTAATCCGGACCCCTCTCTGCAGGAGGGAGTGCAGCAGGCCTGAGCAGCATGACGGGAGCAATGACAGCAGGCAGGACCCAAAGCATTGCACAGATTTTGGGGTGGGGGGGAGCCCCTCCAGCCTGGAGCAGAGCAGCTGTTGCACGCTGTCCAAGCAGCACTAGACCGATTCGAGGAAGGGCCAGTCACAGAACCCTCAGGGAAGAATTTGGCCAGCTTTCAGCGTTTAACGTTGTGATGCTCAGCAGAGAGCTGTAATTGACACACGTGGTCGCGTTGTCAGTTCTCTGTCTGCTGCCAAAGAAAGTGGTGTGGATTCTCAGCAGCCCCTTTCGTCACTCTCACGCGTGGGCGACGCGTGGCCGCAGCTGCTGAGCTGACCAGCTCTTGGGCCAGCCTGGCTGCCTGCCTCGCACGTGCAGGCTGAGCCCCGGGTGCTGGGGCTGGATGTCAGTGGGTGGTTTTCCTCCTCGTTTTGGGGTATGTTAATGTTGCATCCCGCCATACCGCTCACCGGTGGCTCTGACATGGTTTTTTTGCAGGGAACGTCCTTAAAACACCTCCATGTGGATGTCTCTGGGCAAATAGTCTTTCACTTTCAAATGCCGTTAGTGTATCTGAAATGAGCTGTACGGTGTGTGATCGTTACCACTTGTTAAAGGAGTGGGCTGTGCTAAGTCCTAAATGCAGGTGTCTACATGGTGTGTTTTTTTGCCACACCTGGTAGACTGGCATTTGTCCAGACAGCTTAACATGAAAGCCAGAGATCAAATGGCTCTCCTTAGTCTCTGAAGCTAACCCTGTGGTGTCCAACATTAGTTCGGTCTCTTTAGGCTACTCCCTTGGCAATTCCAGTGTCCAACCTTAATTTATTTGTTTTACTATCTTTTTGTGGTTTTTTTGTTTTGTGGTTGTTTTGGTTTTGTTGGGTTTTTTTTATGTTCCTGTGGCTGGTGGAATATTATTTCTTTTTCCATTGCTGGCAAGAAAAACTGAGTAATTACAAGTAATAATCAAGTCCCAAGAGCATGATAGCATGCTTCACTTTCACAGTTACTGTTGTTGTGAGTGTATCTCTATCTAATGTAGTGGTGACCACAGACATTGCTAGAGTTACATACCCATAGGAAAGTTAAGTGGACTGGAGCAAAAAATTTGCCAGCTAAGATTTCATTCCTGAGTTCAAGTCAGTAGCCCACAAACAATACCATAGCTTTAGAAATAAGGATCCTATTTACGATTGTACAGTTTTTCTTTGCATTAAACATGAAAACTCATGAATACTCCCATCCTGCTAAGCACTGGATGAGGCATCAGCTGCTAGAACCCATCTGACTTTGAGAATACATGAAAACAGAACGGGGCAGAGAACAAGATCCCATACCACTGTTTAGTATGATCTCAACATCAATTGTACTTCTAATTGTTTATCAATTAAACAGCAAGCTGATGGTATCCTCTTCTGGCTTCCTTTACAGCAATGCCAGGCTCTCTTCAGTGGTGCCCAGGGACAGGACAAAAAGGAGTGGGCACAATCTGAGGCTCCATTTGAACATTAGGAAACACTTTTTCACTGTGAGGGTAACCAAGCACCGGAACAGGTTTCCCACAGTGTTTGTGGTGTCTCCACCCTTGGAGATGTTCAAAAGCCGTGTGGACATGGTCCTGAGCAGCCAGCTGTGGGTGGTCCTGCTTGAGCAGGGTGGTGGACCAGATGACCTCCAGAGGTCGCTTCCAACCTCAACAACTCTGTGATTCTGTGATCTCAGCTCTTCCCTTTTAAATATTGAATTATTTCT
>NW_010521615.1:8664-23621 GCF_000687285.1 Phaethon lepturus | reverse complement strand
AAAAGGAGGAAGAGAAAAGAGAGGAATGACAAAGAATGGTAAGGGAAGCATTTAGAAACCTTGGCATGGGATAAGGAGACATGAGGGAGCCACTCTTAAGGAACAAGAGGTTGTCGCAAAAGAAACCTGGAAGTGCAGAGCAGAGGAATGCCAAGGACTGGCCACAGATGCAGCAAGTTCAGTCCAGCGAAGCTAATAAGCATATAGTGCTCTGTGTGTGAACATCATTTGCTGGCATAGGGACCTAAGACTGGAAGGAACCTCTTGGATGTCAAGTCCTGTTCCTTTTTATGCCACACAGCTGCTGTATAGAGCAGTATTGTAACAGTTATCAAGTACCTAAGCTCCAAGGCAATTCTTGCCATTGAAATAATTACTTTTTTTCCAGGCCTGGGAATGGGTCATTTGGCAGTGCAGTGCCTTGCTGCTCCAGGGAGCATATTCTGTCATGATCCTGGGGGCTGTAGAGAGAGTACCAGCCTCCTACAATGTCAGTCCAGAGGTGCAATGAACACAAACTGAAGAAAGGACATCTATTTCTTTATAATCTATAAAATATGAAAAGAAGTTGTAAGAGAACAGGAATCATTCTGTGTTCATCACCTTGACATAATGAGGAAGGCTGCCTTTTTTCTTTTTTTTTTTCATTCCCCCCCCACCCTGCCCCACCACGCTAATGTCATTGTGTCTTTGCTTTGTGGGACCTGGGCACAGTTGCTGATACCCTCATTATGGGAAAAGTCCCTCCATACCACAGAACAGATCGAGGCTGTGCCTTTTCCATATTTTTTTTTAAACGGAGAAGTTGTATCTGTTCAGTCATCCTTCCCAGTGATAAGAGACAGGTGCCGCTCCTCTGAAATGAGATTGCATTGAATTGGGAGAGCATGAGTCTTTTCAGCAGGCTTTTATATTAATGATAGCTAGCTGTGTTAATGCTTAACTCTCCAGGGGCTTTTTTGTTTTTGTTTAAATCTCTGTTGAATAAAAATATAAAACAGCAATGCTGCTGTGGCCACTTGGAGTTTAATCAGAACACTTACTGTGCTATTCATCTGTCCTTCCTAGCAGTAAGTTCCCAAGTTATTGCTCCTGAGACTGTTTTCTTTCAAAAAGTCAAGAGTGTCTGTTGTAGTGAACAGAATTAGTATTAATTTTCTTTTTAGTGTAGGCCTCTTCTTTCTTGTTTTAGTCTGTTCTTAATTAATAGATTTTTGGTGCAAATTAGCTTCATCAGAGGAGCTCTTACCACTCAAGGTAAGAGAAACTCTTTGAGAGTCTGCTGATGTGTCCATGGGGCAGCTGGTGTTTAGGAGCTGGCATAGCCTGGCCACTGCTGTGAGAAGGGGCTGTTGGAGAGATGTTCCTGCGTGTGTCTGTGTGCTCGTCTTCATGACCAACATATGGTTCTGAGGCACTGAAATTCACCAAAGAGTCCTCTGGAGTGGGAGCTGCAGCGCCTCTGTGGGATGATGGTGGTGGCAGTCTGAGAACCAGAACTTGGGGAAGCTTCAAGGGTTAGGTTGTGTACGGAGGCTTTTGGGAAAACTATCATCAAAAGAGCTCTGTTGATTTGTCTTGTCATATGAGAGCAACCCCTCTGACAGGCACAGAGTTGACTAATACCAACAGGAAAAGAAAGAAACAGCTTTCACTAAGCTCCACACAGCATTTCAGATCATCCAGAGCTGCCTGGTGGGAGGGAATGTTTCAGAGGTTCCCACACCATAAACTATCATTGCCGTCAGTGGGGTAGGTTAACAGGCTTAATGTATAGATTAAAGAGGGTTTTCTTTGATTTGGTTTCTCCTATCAAGGGACTTTCCAGAATATGAACATCTGGTGGAAAAAACACTAAGATGCCCAACACGAATGGGTGAGTGGAGTGGGTATGCAAAGAGCTCTGATAGTAACCCCTGTCCCCTTTCACTGTTGTCTTTCTAGTGCCTTTTTTGGTCCATTGGCTGTAGTTATGTCTGAACACAGGACTAATGTACCCCAATCCTGAGTTGCAATCCCAACTGCTGTCTTCTCCTCACCCTCCTAACATTTGTAATGAACATCTTGCCTACACTGCAGCAACACTTTGAACTTTCCTGTTTTGGTAGCCACCTTTTGTGCTTTCCATCAGGTCACAAATTCTTGAAACTAAATCTTCTTCCCTAACTGATTCTCTATGTCTCCTTATCACTGTGTTTTTAATTTTTAAACTTTAACAGTACTCCTTAGACTAAACCTGAACTATCCCATGACATCCGCCTTCTCTTTCCTGGGAAAGCATCCTCTGAAGTAACCTCAGATTCCACTGAAGTTTCTAAAGTAAAAGAAGCTTGTTGGGGCTTTGGAATATCCAGAGAAACTCGATGTGTTTCCCAGAGATGCTCAAATATTCTGCACAGTATTTCCCAAATGTTGTATTGCGTTTTCCCTGTGACATTCACATAATATTGTTTTGGTAATTGAAAGTTAGAGAAATTGGAGCTTTATCATTTAATAACCTTTCTACTTGCTGCTTGCTCAGATGACTATGATCTGGTTAAAAACATTATGTAAATATCTTTATAAACAAAAAGTAATCAGACTGTGGAGGGAGGAAGGTCAGAACAGGAATATACTCAAAACAAGAGTGAAAAAGAATATACCTGAGATGTGAATTCAAAAAATTCTGATCATTCCCCCTTCTATGTGCAAACAGTGCATGTGCTGACTTCTTAACAGCTACGAAATTCTTGCATTCTTGTAAAGTGTTAACGCAGGGTATTTTGGCTGACATCAAGTGAGAGAAGCTTAATATATGACTAATCTCTTACTAAGGTACTTTCTGTCTTTCTGACAAGCGTGAATAAACATAGAATCATTTAGGTTGGAAAAGACCTTTAAGATCATCAAGTCCAACCCCTAACTTAGCACGGCCAAGTCCACCACTAAACCATGTCCCTAAACACTGTGTCTACACATCTTGTAAATACCTCCAGGGATGGTGACTCAACCACTTCTCTGGGCAGCCTGATTCAGTGCTTGACAACCCTTCTGGTGAACAGTGTTTTCCTAATACCCAGTCTAAACCTCCCCTGGCACAACTGGAGGCTGTTTCCTCTTGTCCTATTGCTTGTTACTGGCGTGAACAGTCAGTTTCTCCAGGAGAATGTTGTAGGAAATGGTGTCAAAGGCTTTAATAAAGTTTATGTAGATGTTGTGGGTTGACCTTGGCTTGATGCCAGGTGCCACCAAGCTGCTCTATCACTCCCTTGCTCAGCAGGACAGGGGGGAGAAATTAGGATGGAAAAAAAAACCAAGCCCAGCTGGGTCAAGACAAAGGCAGTTTAATAAGCAGAAAGCAAATCCCACAGACAGAAGCAAAAGAAAACAAAAGATTTACTCTCTAATTCATATCAGCAGGTGCTGTTCAGCCACTTCCTGGGAAGCAGGACTTCAGTACACATAGTGGTTGCTCTGGAAGACAAATGTTGAAAAACTGAATGCCTTCCCCTCCTCCTCCTTTCTCTTAGCTTTTATTGCCAAGCTGATATCATATGGTATGGAATATCTCTTTGGCCAGTTTGGGTCATCTGTCCTGGCTATGTCCTCTCCCAAGATCTTGTCCACCCCTAGCCTACTGGTGGGAAGGAAATGTTGGAAAGACAGCCTTGATGCTGTGTGAACACTGTTCAACAGTAGCCAGAACACTGGTGTGTTATCAACGCCATTCTAGCCATCAATACAAAGCACAGCACTATGAGGACTGAGAGGGGGAAAATTAACTCCATCTCAGCCAAACCCAACAGAGTAGACAATATGCAAAGCCTTTCCTTCATCCACTAAGCAGGTCACCTTGTCATAAAAGGAGATCAGGTTAGTCAAGCAGCACCTGCCTTTCATAAACCATGCTGACTGGGTCTGATCACCTGGCTGTCCTGTACATGCCATGTGATGGCACTCAAGATGATCTGCTCCATAACCTTCCCTGGCACCGAGGTCAGACTGAAAGGCCTCTAGTTCCCCAGATCCTCCTTCCAGCTTCTCTTGTAGATGGGTGTCACATTTGCTAACTTCCAGTCAGCTGGGATCTCCCCTGTTAGCCAGGACTGATGATAAATGACGGGAAGTGGCTTGTTGAGCATTTCTACCAGCTCCCTCAGCACCCTTGGGAGGATCCCATCCAGCCCCATAGACTTGTGTGTGTCTAAGTGATGCAGCAGGTTGCTATCCATTTCCCCTTGGATTATGGGGGCTTCATTCTACTCTCTGTCCTTGTCTTCCAGATCAGGGGGCTGGGTACCAGGAGAACAACTGGTCTTACTATTAAAGGCTGAGGCAAAGGTGGCATTAAGCACCTTGGCCTTTTCCTCATCTTTTGTCACTGTATTTCTCCCTGCATCCAATAAAGGATGGAGGTTCTCCTTAGCCCTCCTTTTGTTGCTGATGTATTTATAGAAACACTTTTTACTGTCTTTTACAGCAGTAGCAAGGTGGAGTTCTAGTTGGGCTTTGGCCTTTCTAATCTTCCCCCTGTATAACCTCACGACATCCTTGTAGACATCCTGAGTTGCACGCCCCTTCTTCCAAAGGTCATAAACTCTTTTTTTTTTTTAATCCTGAATTCCAGCCAAAGCTCTCTGTTCAACCAGAACGGTCTTCGTCCCTGACAGCCCATCTTTCAGCACATGGGGACAGTTTGCTCCTGCACCTTTAAGATTTCCTTCTTGAAGAACGTTCAGCCTTCCTGGACTCCTTTGCCCTTTAGGACTTCCCCCTGAGGGACTCTGTCATCCAGGCTCCTGAACAGGCCAAAATCTGCCCTCTGGAAGTCCAAGGCAGCAGTTCTGCTGACCTGATGCCTTACTTCTCCAAGAATTGAAAACTCTATCATTTTGTGATTGCTATGCCCAAGACAGCCTTCAAACATCACATCACCCACAAGTCCTTCTCTGTTCATGAGCAACAGGTCCAGCAGGACACATTCCCTTTTTGACTCACTCACCAGCTGTGTCAGGAAGCTATCTTCTACACATTCCAGGAACCCTGCACAAAGAAGCATGTACTCTTGTCCTCTGTTGGTAATGAAGGGCTCCAGTTGTTTAGGAGAGGAGCCAAACACACTGCTCTAAAGTGCAGTGCAGGAGGTGCATGAACGTCCTAACAAAACAGTTAGGAACAATTTTATTTCTCTCCCTTCCTCAGATGATTAATTGAATGCTGGTCAGTGAGCCACAAAGTCTGTATTTGCACAGGGCTGTTCTCTCATAGCTGTTTTTCAAAAGATCCATAAATCCACAGACTTTTCTTTCTGACATTCAGATATAGCTGACTGTCCTGCCTTTATAGATCTGACTAGCTTTACCGAGCTTCTGCTCAGAGAATTCTCTAAACTATTGTGTAAGGCAGACTTTAAAAGGGGAGAACATGATTTCTGTCCCCAGACATCTCCTCCCTCCCAGGGCACTTGTACGTATTTTATTGGAAATTGCTTCTGGCAGTATGTGCCACTTATTTTCCTTTATTCCTGTTTTCATCTCACCTCATAATGGTTTCAGGAATGTTTTTAGTTTCCAAAGCCAAGGAAGCAGTTTCTTCTAGGCGGCAATTGCATTTGCTGTTAAATAAAAAGAAATGCGCTCTTCTGGCTAAGCTCTATAAAGACAGTTGTACAATCTGTACTGTATGCTTGGAAACTGCTGCAACAAGACATGTACCATATGGTGTTATGTGGAGTCCCCTTACCTCGAGTGCTTCCCTAGTCAGGCTGGCGTGGTTGGTAATGAGCTCATTTTTTAATAAGGAGAAATATGAGTGATTTTTATTTTGTTTTGTTGTTTTGGCAGCAGGGGAGGGAGTCTGTACATGCAAGAAGAACAGGGCACAGAAATGCTATTTTTCCTCACCTCAGCTAGTTTTTCTCACCAGCTTTAAGTATATAAAGATCAGGAACTTCCTTAGGAAAAAAAGAGAGCTCGTTGAGTAGAGGGCTAAGTTTGACATGATGCCATGACAGAAAAATAGAATTTAAGTAAGAGTGGTTTTAGCTCCTCCTTCCCTCTGGCAAAAGCATAACCCATAGATATGTTGGAAACAGGCATAACAGGGAGTTGAAATGCACTGATCAGCTGGGTTTTGCTGGATGAGAAGAGAATGGGACATCCAGTATCCTTTGGAAACATTTCTGCATGTTGTATTCTTATTCTTGGAAGCCACCTCAGAGTAAAACCTTAGGAGTGTGATACAGTAAAAGTCAAAAGCAAAGCCAAATACAAGTAAAAATTAAAATTTTCTGTACCTGTGTGGTCTTGAAAACCAGAAGCAGAGAGGGAAATCCATTTAGACCATCACTGCTCTTAGGCAAAACGGTTTTAGCATGTCACCATACCTGCCTGATCTGTCCTAAATAGAAGTAACCAGTTCATGGAAATTGATGTCCTGTATGGCCAAGCTGACACAAAACACTGTTCTAGACTCCTTACTAACAGGTAGACTGGTCAGGATATGTATCCTGATAAAGGATGTGGTCTCTGAAATAAGAAAGTAGTAGACCGCTTGAACCTATGAAAGCTTGAGATGGCTTTTTTTTCCTCTGTCTCTCACTGAGATGTTTTAGTCTATGTTTGTTAAAGACAAAGTCCATCAAAAATGACATGCTGCTGCCACTTAAGAGGGTGGAAAAATTCAGCATGAATCTTGTGCACTGCACTCCTAATAGTGAATGATGTTGGCCATCCCTCTAAATTAAAAGGTAAACCGACATCATGCTTTGCAACCAGCTTGATATTCCTCTAGGTTTTCCTCTCATAATGAAAATAACATTATATTCTAGACCTGCAACAATATAGTAGCTCCATAGGGAGCTGTGAGTCCCTTTGAGCAATACTATCCCTTCACATTTTCCTGATGGGCAAGCAATTATTGCAGTCCTTTTGCAATCAGATTCCTGAAGACAAGCAAAAAGAAAACAAGGAGCAAACAGTTCTCCTTATTTATCATTGTGGTTGTCAAGGATGTAGACTGTGGCATATACCAACCAAGAATACTGTTCTACTGCTTGTTCTTCTCAAAATGACACTGTTTGCTATTGTCAAGACTACTGTAAAGGTTATTCTAAGAAGCCTGAAGCTCCTTGAAGTGTCTGTTTTGGTTTTGATTCTGGAAACAGATAGGGGATTTATGTGCTGGTAGCTGGTTTGCTAAAATATGCTGTTGGTAGAGACTCAGTTTGGAGAATCTCCAAAGGCTTGTAGATTTAATTTGGAGAAACATCTGACTTGAGTTTTCAAGCCCTGTGGTCAACAGCAACCTCAATCAGAGCACAGTCAGGCATATTGGGAACAAATGTTCATGATGTATTGTCTCAGGCAGAAGTCTAGAACCTGGGTAGAAGGTTCTTGAGCTCACATTTTCATAGTAATCTATTCTGATGTCCCAACATAGGATGAATCATGAGACCAAAAGGAACATGTTGATCCTAAATAAAGGGAACACCCTTTGTCAAGAGCCAAAATATGATCTTTTCCTACAGGCTATAAGTGCTACAAATCCTGTGTAGAGTTTTCCATCAAGGACCACGACACTAACTTGAGAAGAAGGTGGGTGGATAGTGGAAAACAGAGGCATACTGGGGGCTGAAACTGCAACTGTGTATAGCATGAGCTGTATGAAAAGTAAGGGGGAAACAGTAGCACCCACTTGTTCATGTCATGAACAAAACTAGCCTCGAGTCCCCTTGTAGTTGCACTATGAATATTGTCCGTGTTACTTTCCCAAGAGCTGGCAACTGAAAGGACTCCTTCAGTCCTCCAGACTGCTGCTGCCACGAGAGTTGTCATGAGTTGCCTTGGAAAGCAAACAGACCAAGGGACTTCCCTGCTGATGATTCTTGCTGTAAGGTGATTCAAAGCCCCAGGCTTCTTCCTCGGATTAAGAGGGTCCTATTACTCCCTGAACTTTAGGGATATCCTGTGTTGAATCTTGGATTCTAACTTTCATTAACTGGGGACAAAGTATGCACAGAAAATGTGAAAAAAGACTGCATCCTTCTTGTGGTCCCTTCCTATTTTTTTAGCTAAAGACACCTCAATGAGGACTCATGCCAAAATAAATATATATTATATTAAAGGGCAAAGAACATAATTGCTAATTTTATGAGTTTGAAGATAGGCATCAAGAACAGAGCATCTGATTATTAAACAAAAATAAGCTGAATTTTATAAGATAAATTGACATTTTTTAATGAAAAATAGCTTTATATTGCAATAGCTGTTAAGAAATAGACAATTATCTGTGAGGTATCACTAATCTTATCAAAATGCAGGCAAACATGAATTCCTTAAAATGTCATTATCTGAAGTCTCCAAAAGTTCTTGAGGGTTTCTTACTGCATGATTTTTCTGTTGGGCTGGGCAAGGAAAACATGCCTAAGCCAATGAAATATCTTTGCATATCATAATCATAGCGGAAAAAAAATAGTAATTGCATATATGTGTGTATATATTTATTTATGCTCAGGTTAGAAGTCAATAAACACTTGTCCATTTCTCTGCAGAGAATCAGGTTTTAATACTCCACTATTTTAGTTCTCATCTTTTATCAATCTGCAAAGCAGAATTTAAAATGCTATCATGTTGATTCGGCAACAGTCCTTTTGCATTAATTTGCAGTGGTAGTGTTAAGCAAAGGAGAATCAGAACCTGAAAGTTCAGAGTGTGTCAGTTCAGAAAATTGTTAGACAGGAATATGTGTCCTTCTACTCCCATGTGGGAATGGACTTGAATTACAAATCTCAAGTTATATTTACATTCCTGCTGCACAAACCCATTTCAAGGTCAAGGATCATTTCGCTCTCTGAGGCATGAATGGAAGTAATTTCACCAATAGTAAAATAGCTAGTCAGGGCCCACCAGAGAGAGAGATGATTCAAACCCTGTTTCCTCAAGAATATTTAGTCCTGCTTTGCAGGGCAGACAAGAGACAATAATAAACCTTTGGGGGTTGAACCATGGCCTCCTTATCCAAGAGTTTCAGAACATATTCTTTTCCTGGTATATAACATATATTGCAACACCTGGGGAAAAGGTTTTCAAACAGAATATCAAATATTGGAACTACAAGACCAGTCCTAAAGACTTTTCACAATATACTGGCTTCCAGTAGAAGCCTCAATGTAAATAAGACACTGAACTCATTTGAAAGCCAACTACCCCACTAAACTAGATTGGTGCTTTTCCTTGTAAAATTCAAGATAGAGACAGTATTCAGTTTCTACAGAGATTTTCCTTTTTGGTTTCAAACCATGGTACCTTTCAGGGTTTTTTGTTGTGAAAAATACCCAGCTCTGAAGATGGAAAAAGATGTGCGAATTCTTCAGATTGAGGTGAAGAAAAGTGTTTGCTTTTATACCTTTTTCCAAAATCAACTTGCCCACAAGGTTTACTAAGGTATATGCTTACCAGCAATTCAATGCAGAAAGCCTTAAAGACACTTTACTACCTTGTAATTGGTCTTACATGTGTAAGCCTAAATCTTCCTTGGGGTTCTGAGCTGTGGTGAGTGGAAATCGTCCCTGTTATGTAGGCATGGGTTTAGCTGAAAAAAATCTTTGGATTTACTAGAAAATCTGTTTAAGATACCGTGTTTCTCTGAACAGCCTCTTGACCTGAGCATACCCATTGCATCTCATATTGTGTTACATCAGGAAAGGATGAACCTGAGAACAGTGTCTTAGTTGCTGCTTCCAAAACTGTGATTATTAGCTTATTGTTGTCATCTTGTTAGTGTTTCATCCTTTTAACATACAGTGCTTTGTACATATGCATTGTATTCCTTATAAATGCTTACTCCAGCTGAAAGCCAGATCTAAAAGCAGGTGGGCTGAACCTCCCCATAATCTGCATCTTTCAATTCTTAGTGTTACCTGGTCAACCTGTTTGCTAACATGTTTCCATCCAGAGACTGAACTCTTTCTTGGCTGTATTCCACTGTTACAAATATATATCAAACTACCTACTCTTTTCCCAGCCCCAGAAGAAAATAGACTATGCTAGAATCCCATTCGTAATTTAAAAAACAAAAATAACTTTTTAACCTTTATAGTTGTGAGCGGAAGCTTAGAGATTTGATCCTTTTCCCCAGAGCTCAAAACCCAGAAAGCAAATAATAAAGCATCTTGGCATATTATCAGTTTTGAATTTTCTGTCTTTCTATTGGCTCAATTTATATTTTTTTTTCTTTTGTGTTTTTGAGTTGACATTCAGACCCTTGAATTACAAAGATCTTATTTTTAGACTTCCTGAAATATCATTCCATAATAGTTTGTGGAGTTTTTTTGTTGAGCAAAAAGTCAAGGATTCCTTCATTAAAATTGTAGTCCCAGCATTGTATCACCATGTTGAACAGAGATTAACTTAATTTCTCCAAAACTAAATGTGATGACAGTTCTGTGACTGAGTGAGGACATCGGGACCTGAGTGGAGCAGGGAATATGGGCCCACAGTATAATTCTCTTCTGGCCTTTACGGATCAATGTTACTTTATCCTGCAACCACTCAAATCCTCTCTGAAGCCAGAAAACATTGATATATCAGTGATGATCAGGAGCAGAACAGGCATAAGGATCCAAGCTGTGATAACCTAAAATCAGGTGAAAACGACACTATTTTTGGCTTCTCCAGCATTCCCAGGTTCTCCTGTTTCTCCTTCTTACCTGATCCATCTTTGACCAAAAACCTCCACCATGGGTTGCTCACCCAGTGTCTGGAGGGGGGAATGGAGGAGGCACATTCATTCCCACCATCACCAACCAGGGCCTGGTCCCTGCCTGCAAGCCCCAGGTGCCAACTTCATACAAATAATAACAGTCTCAAGACACATGTTTCTCAGGTAAAGTGGAGTCTTAACACCATATGGTTGTCGGTGTTTACAAATGAGGTGTTAATAAGTTGTCAGTTACTTACTGAAATGAAGGGGAATGGACGGGATGAGGAGGGAGGAGTGACCTTGACTTAACGGAGACTATTGTGACACACTATACAATGAATAATCTCATAGTTAATAACTAGCTTGTTCTCATCTGTATCTCTTTTCCTGTGCACCTTCTTTTACTACATCAGTGATCAAGTAGTCAGTGCATATGGCTGGAGGCAAGGAATTAAAAGGTATAAATAACACACACTTTAATTGAAATCCAACCACGAATGCCTGGCCTCTGTGATTAAATCTTTTGTCATATGGATTGTCCCACTACAGGTGCATTCATACTGCTGAGAAAACCACTTAGCTTTAAAAACACAAAACAAACAAACCACATCTTTCTTTCAAATGCGTAAATTGAATCGTCTGAGAATTTCTTTGACAGTAACAGGGCAAGTATTGTGGATTTAACAAACACTTTCTTGCATGTATGCAAAATCCTCCTCCATACTCTTCTGCTCAGACGCCGGTGGCAAGCACTTTGAATACACCAGCACTGCAAAGAGAGCATGAGAGTTGGCATTGAGTACACCGAGGGTCAAGCTGCCTTAGGGTTTTCCATCCCTATTACAGCTCATTAATGGGGTTCCTAGGATTTCTAAAAAAATATAATAAAAATCTATTGGATTGGGCTAGAGCTGACTTGGATCAGCTTGTGCCCTGCCTGTCTAGGGTTGTCTAAGTACACAGGCTTGGTGCCAGATTTCTGCAGGCTCGCTGCCTCCAGCAGGCTTCAGTGCACAGGTTTGATGAGTGGGCTGCTGAGCTGGCGGTGTGACTCTAGGGAGATTTAGCTGTGAGAGTAGATCAGCATTTGCCTGACAATAGGGGCACTGCTGGTGTCATCCTTTACACAATGTACAGCAGAGTGGGACCTTGATTACCGTGATAGAAACAGGAATGATAGCAGTGATATTTATTACAGATCACTCGATGGGTAGGCTGCCTGCAATGACAATAGATGAATGTTTTCCAGGGAGGGCGGGGGGAAGTCTGGCTGTTGGGAAGCCTCAAATTTAGGAGTTTGGTTTGTTTATAACTCCGTCTGGAAAGGTTTTTCCAAGCATTATCCAAGATTTATACCTCTGTGAGGCGATAACCAGACTGAAAAAACACTGTTCTTGACAACAGCGCCCAAGCATTTTTCGAGTTCAGGTGGCTCATATCTGCAATGTGATGGACTTGTCTTAAAAAGTGAGTGCTGATAGGAACTCAAAGATTGGTATTCCCTGAAGAAAATTGTGGAGGAAACTCTCTGTGTACAAGCTACACAAAAAAGCTGACTTCTGCAGAGAATGCAGGAAAATAACCCTAAACTAAGCTCACAGTCCTGCGTTAGCAGTGAATGACCCTGATAATGTATTTTAAATTACTCAGTGAAAGATATCTGGCTTCTCTAAAGGAGATTTATCAGCTAAGACAAGCCTTTGTGGAATGTTTTTGAACCTAAGCTACATAACGGAGGCCAGTAAATACAACCCACCAAAAGGAGAGAAGGGCTCTGGGAGCCATTAGAAATATAAATTATTTTATTTTACTGCAGCATTCATCTGGAAGGCTCTTCCTTGATTTAAACAGCTGCTTTGTTTTCCTCCTTGCTGTCCGCCGTGTTTGCACTTGTCCTGCCAAATGTCCAAAGGCAGTTAAGCCAGGTGAATCAACCAATTGGTTTGTGCTGCTCTTAACCAACGTGGTCGTATTTCTAGCGCTGCAGTAAATGTGCCAAATGAATATGGCACTGTGTAGAATTCTGGATTGGAAATCTAGCTGAGAAATCTTACTTGAGGACAACAGATGTTAGTAAAAGGAGAAGTTTGAAACTGGTAGCACTAGTTCTTCATCTACAGGAGCTAAAAAGCACCACAAAAGCTATTTTATCCTTCATGCAACACCTGAGGTTTTGAACCTAAACTGTTTGAGCATGGACTGTTAAGGCTTTCTTAAATCTTACTTTTTTTTTTTTTAAACTATATTTAAGTTGCTATAAAGGAGTACGTGTTCCATGGAGCATGTCTTTGACATTTGAAAGTAAAGAATTCAATAGTCTAAATTATAGAAATAATTAGATTAGGTTTTTACACCACAACTTTCTTGCAGAAAGGATTCCCCAAAGCCCTTTTCAAATCATCAGGTTTCATCCCAGGGGAGGACAGGATGAGGTCTCACCTTGTTGCAGCTTACATCAGGATTTTCTCTAATGTATCTCTATTCACTTCCCTGAGACTGCTTTTGTTTGAAGCAGGGTAGGAGAAAGCAGAATCCTGTAGGGACTGTGCAGGCAAAAGCAACTGCTCTGATGTACTGTACAGTGCTTCATAGGCAGCTGGGGATGTAGAAAAGCTGTTTTATTGGCAAGGGGGATGTTGGCCAAGGTACCATGGTTATACAGTAGGGCCGTGGGACCATTAGGTTCCACAAGAGCAGGCACGGTGCATTTTGACTTAATGTTGCCTCTAAAGCATAATGCTGCCAATGGTGCTGTACCTCCACACGGTGATTGTCATTCAGCACTCAGACTTTGCCAGCTATTCTGAAGTTCCGCTGCAAATCAGTGTCTTCTCTGTATTTCACGACATAAGATCCTGATTGTTCAATGTCATCCTTGTACAAAAGAGAAAGACTTTTGTAAAAATCTTGGTAAGCATGAGAACATATACATTGTGAGGAATGACCCTGTGTTGCTGAGCCCTGGACTGCTCAGGAGACTATCTATGTCTGTTCTGCTTTGGACCTCTTTCAATAACTCCGAAATAATTCAGCTTGCTTGGAACTTTCTATCTTTGTGCCCATGAGTATGTACAGTGTTAAAGATAAAGCAAGGAAAAGCTATGGTACATGTTATACTGAAAAAGAAATATTTCTATCTCATTAGACTTGTGGACAGCTTATCCAGTTTATTGAAGAAGGTAAAAAACAAAACAAAAGAAAAGAAAACAACAAAAAAACACAGAAACCAAACAAATCCCCAAGAACCAACCCTAGGTGGTTTTATCAAACATGACATCCTACAGACCAGAGGCTGTAGAACATCCTCAGTCTAAGTCAGAGTGAAGATATACTAGAAGGTTTGTGATCTGTTTACATCAGGGTGAGGAAAAATCAGGATAATGTACAAAGATAGGTTATGACCCAAAGCAGTCATTGTCCACTACAGTCTTCTTAAGTCTTGCTAACCTACAGGATTTCAGTCTGTTCAAGCCCATGTGCTGTACAAGTCCAAGCTGTCTTGTGACATGTCCTCCTGCCCTTGATGGAAGCATAATATGCATGGGTCCTCAAAATGTCCTGGAAACCCCTCATTCTCAAACGTAGTAACAGGCTGTGTATCATAAAAAAGATTCACAGGTCGCCCGGCACATGGGGAATTGTATCGTGGTAAAGGAGTGCAGTTAACAGAAACAATGTCTCTGCTTTGAAGATGATCCAGCTTCTTGTCTTTCCTTGTGTCGAGGTGACCAGCGTCTTGTGGCACTGTACAACTCCATTGTCATGATACTACCTGCAAAATTAATTTTACATATGTGTATAAATTGGTGCCAAACTATTTCAATTTTAGAGTGACGGTCAAGTTAAGAAACAAAAGAAAAAATAAGATGGGATTTCAAGCACTTTTCGACAGCAAGCATTAATTATTACAGTTTGCTTCCTTTAAAACTGCACCCAAATTCTAGGTGAATTTTGTAATGTTAGACTTAAAGTCAGTATTGTCAGTAAAAATTTGGTGTAACGTTACTTGAACTTATTGTCTAGAGGTGAGGCCAATGGGAGAAATGGAAGAGAAAGAGTGAGTGGCCTACCTATATAAATTACTGGGGTTTTTCAGCAAAATAAATTTAGGGTTTTTCCTCCAATGGAAAAGAAAACATGGCTGCCTTACATATGTGGATTAGGTCTTGTCAACACTGGGAAGTTTTGCATTTTAACTGTGCTGATGTCATTAAACTGGCAAACAACAGTAGCGTGAATACAGTTGTTACCAATGTAAAAGTGCTTATGTCAGTATA
>NW_010521615.1:5389-8633 GCF_000687285.1 Phaethon lepturus | reverse complement strand
AGAAATAAGTTAAACCCCCATAAGTCACCTCATGTTATGCAGACCATATCTGCTCCAGGGCTTTTACTGCAGCACTTCACTGGCAGTCAGGCTCACGAGCTCGCTTTCTACCCTGACAGAGAACCGGGGTGTGCCAGTAGGCACAGCATTACACTTGCCTGTGTTTCAGTTTTCCCTGAGCAAGCAAAAGGTAATTATGAGATCTTGTCAGAAAAAAAGTTGGAGTTTTCTCCTCTTGGAAAGTTTGACATTTTTTCGACCTCATAATGTAAACACACAAAATTTCATCTAAAAATCTTTGTCTGAAACTCAAACATTTAAATTCAGAATTTATCTTCTGTGTCTCTTCAGAGATGCTTAGGTTGTTCATGTTTGTCAACCTGCTCTGTGCTCCTAACACCCTCTGTGAGACTCACCTTCCAACTATCCGTCATTCGTCATGCAGACATGTCATAGTTCATCACTCTTTTACAGCTGAATATCTGTGCACTGTCTTTACAGTGCTTTTCACCACGATAGCTGAGATGAACATGCAAAGACTGAGCTTCAGGAGGTCATTACAAGAGACTGCTGAAGCATTTGTTTTAAAAGCAAATCATGTTAAACAGTACTTGAAATTAACACACAGCTACAGATTATAAATCCAGATGACTCTCTGACCCATCGGATTTCTACTTCCCTTGATCCTGAGGTCTTACATGGTTCAATGACAAAAACAATTGGGCTGCAAGGTGCTGACAGAAGAGATAGCAGAGTGAAGGCTGAATTTCTCTGGCCACAAGTAGAAGTTCAGATTTCATGCCACGCCAGAGTGTTTTTAAACTCTTTTACAATGTTGTTGTTTGGAAGCAGTGTACAGAGCCTCATCTCTTCTGCCTTGAAGTACGTATACGGTAGTATTTTCAATGTTGAAAGGTAATGTTCAAAGCATCCAAAACACATTGTGTGCTAGATTCATTGCAATTAGAGTTCCTTGAGTCGGATTACTGCCAAGCAATTCCTCTGAAATGTAGAGATGCATATAAGCTAGGGACTCAGACTGAAGCACTCACCGACTTCCAGAGAATTTAAATCCAGAGTCAGGCATATTACTGACATCTTTATTTGATGTGATTTTTTTTTTTTTTTTTTTTTTTTTTTTTTTTTTTTTTTTTTTTGGTTTTTTTTAGATTTTTTTTTTTTTTTTTTTTTTTTTTTTTTTTTTTTTTTTTTTTTTTTTTTTTTTTTTTTTTTTACGTCTCAGTCCCTTTCAGTTGCGTGTCTGGATTCTGATACAGTATTAGGAGAAAACAAAGTATCTGCAGCTTTCACAGCCTAGGTAGAAGCAGGAAAGATTTAAAAATATTAAGAAGCCTTTTCTGGCTTTGTATAATTCTTATTTGCATTTTGTATTCCCAAGATTTTGGGACAAAAATCTGAGGTTTGCATGCTTGCATGAACAGAGCACCCATGTCTTTTAAGTGGAGACATCCCTAGTCACAATCTCACCAAATCGCAGATGGGCTGAACACTGATTATCCAAACCTTGGTTTTTTTATTTGCATGATGGAGTGTCACCATGGTATTACCGGGCTCAATAATTTGGCAAGTCAGTATTTGACAGCCTTCATTTTCATACAGCTCTGCCTTTGCAATCAAGCGTTCACGAATGGTTTGACTGAAGTCGGTCTTCTGGGAGGTTGTGCCCCCAGTTAGTCCAGTAGCGCGGCTACCATCTGAATCTGAGCAGTAAGGAGGGGAATCCCCCATGATGTCTTTTGCTGTACAGGCTGTGACACGGATCTTATTTGCTCCTTTCTAGCCCTGATTTCCTTTCCTGAGTGCTTCACCCTTGCCCAGTTTTCATAGCATAGTCATATTTATGTATGCCAGTTCATGTTGTTGCCCCTGTCCTGCTCAGCTTTACTCCTGGTCCTTATCTCCAAATCCCTGCACAGCTTTGATCTTCTGAGATCATGCACTGGCCTTGTTCCAGCCAAATTGCTTTCCCTTACTTTTACAGGGATTCCTATGTTCTTTTCTTTTTGTCCCTGTTTCCATCTTAATTCTCAAACTGGGATTTCCTTGTTTTCTCCTGCTTCCTGACCCAGGCCAAACCCTGGCCACTAACCATGCTTTATGCCAAACATGGTGGTTTGTTATGGCTTCTGTCTTCTCTCTGTTCCTGGTTTGTACCTGGATCAAATTCAATACTTGGGACTGCCCTTCTTTTACCCTAAGTGGTCCCAACTGGGGTTTACAATTTTTCACATCCTCGTGAAGAAAAGGTCTACTTGTACCAAAGTAAGTGTTCACCTCCACTACCCTTGATCAGAAGAGAATTTGGGCCATAAGGAGCTAGCTTGCCATTTTCTCACCACTGATCTCCGCGGTCAGGCTAAAGGATTTGCTGTTCCCTCTTTGGTTCAGCTACTGGCCACTCTTTTGCCCATCCCTGTACTTCACTTTTATGTCCTTATATGACATGCGGAATGATCCTGCAGGCAGGCAATTTATGATAAAAGATTTCGCAGTACATTTCAAATTGTTACTGTCCCCAAGATACATTTTCCAGACAGCTGGTTCAGCACGCAGAGGCTCATAAACCAGTATCTTCCATCAATGTCTTACGCACATTAGGATTGTCAAGGGGATTTCATCAGGACCATTTGCAGGAGGAGTGGGCTAATAGAGAAATGTTCCACTCAGTTTGCAAAGGATTTGCCAGGCAATGCCTATTAATAATAATGGTGATTAAGATTGTTATTGTTTGTTTCACTGGGATGTATGTCATTCAGATGTAGATTTTGGTCTGTTGTGACAGTTTTATTTGTGATCCAATTTTCCCAGGGGTGTGAATGGATTGCTGCTTATACAATGCAGCTGTGTTTTGGGTAGACTGGTACATAAGCTCTGGACATGATTCTACTCTGAGAAGCTCTGGTTTTATTTCCCTGTGACAACACTAATATGCAGCTTTTACAATTGGTATGAATAGTGGATTTTCTGCAAATTCATTAGAAAATTGCTTAAAAATTATGTGTAAAAATTCTCTCATCAATTACAGCTAGTACCAATTAAGAAGTTACTCTAATTATAAAGTTACATGAAAAGGAAATAAAAACTCAGTAAAAAAAATCAGGCACAAATAAAGATTTGTATCCAGATTAGTACTTCGGAATCAGGCCTCATCTTTCAAAACAGATCACTAAGTTAAATAATACAGGACAACTGGCTGCATATATGGTATTAAAGTCTGTGTAGG
>NW_010521615.1:0-5075 GCF_000687285.1 Phaethon lepturus | reverse complement strand
GGTCAGGCATTGGAACAGGCTGCCCAGGGAGGTGGTGGAGTCGCCATCCCTGGAAGTGTTCAAAAAACTTGTAGATGTGGCGCTTCAGGACATGGTTTAGTGGGCATGGTGGTGTTGGGTTGATGGTTGGACTTAATGATCTTAAAGGTCTTTTCCAACCTTAATGATTCTGTGATTCAAGATGAGGCTGCTATATTTTTAAAACCACATAATATATTGGAGCAAGTCAAAACATACTCCCATCAAAGCTAGTATCATGCCTCTAGCAGCAGCTAAGAACTCCAGCTGGAAATGAGAATGAAACCCACCCTGAATGTATTTAGGCAGTGATGGCTCTCCATTATCAGAGGACAGGACTTTCCCAACTCTCTGCAATGACAGAAGGATCCACCTAAGGGATACTCATACTTACATCACCTCCTTGAAGGGGAAATAGTTTAAAATCATTGTCTAACACTAATATATCCCTTAAGGGAGGATGAGAGAGAAACTGGATATGCAAGAAGGCAAACCAGTCAAGGATGTTGTCAGAGGTAACACCCTGGGGAAAATGAAAAAGTAAATACCAGTTCTTCATGCTCTTTGGTTTAGGAGGGTCTGGGAGTGTGAGACCAATGTATACAGAATCAGCCTCATGGTGCTTGCAGGGCTTAGGTTTGTGTGTTTTTTTTTTTTTTTTTTTTTTTTGGAAAAAAAAAAAAACCCCAACAAACCCCTTTTATCCCGCAAAAAAAAACCAAAACAAAAAAAAACCCAAACAAACCAACAAACCCCAAACACCATACTATATGTCTATTTCTGGGGCATGCCAAATTTAGATTGGCCTGTGGACCAAGAATCTTGGACCTGATCAGGAGTCTGGATGCCTTTGTTTTTGGGAGCTCTCACCACCTTTTGAGAGACCAGGTTTTAATTTCTCAGCACGTATGTTTAGATACTAGTCACGAATATGCCCTAAACTACCAGTTGCTATTAAAATCCCCTGGCCTTTTGTTATGATATTCACTCCAGCCTCTGCGTATGCTGGGATGCATGCATCAGTTTTCCGTACACTTGTGAGCAAATACAGCGACTGCTTCTGTTCTAGCTGTGCACAACAGATGGGAGCCAAATATGAAAACATTCACACAATGCCCACAGACAATTGTTTATTTTGTTTCTTTGTATCTGTGAAGTTACATCGGAGGAGCTGAAGGTTCCCTGTTTAGGGGAGGAGGGGAAAGAATCAAAGATTTGAAACAAGTCAAAGAAATGAGAAAGTTAGCACGGGAAGTAGTTTATGATTGCAACCCTGATGTTATAGCACTGAGAGAAGAGGAATGCCATCAGGAGGTAGAACGTTATATGGTTGCAGACCCTTAACTCTTATCAGAATAATGGGGCCTCACCTTAAGGTAGCTATTAGTGTGCCATCAAAACACAGATGTGTTGCCTTTTCATTCCTATTTCATTTTCTCTCTGGTTCTATTCTTTTTTCAAGGGTCCTTCACAGCCCAACACTGTATGACATTACAGCAGGGCTTTGTGTGTGCTTTCACATGCTTGTATCTTCGGACACACATGCATAGATGACATGATACAAGAAGGATCCCTGAGCTGAAATACATACATTCAGAGCTATAAAGTCATGAAGTCAATGGAGACTCTTCCTACAAGTAGAGAATATCCTTTTCTTATAGAAACTCAATTTATGCAGCAGATCAGACTAGACTGCCATAATCCTGTAAATCTGTGTTGACCTTGTGGATCAAGGCCTTCTCTAAGCTACAGATAGGATAGTAAGGATTTGCCAGCATGGGCTTGGAATGATTGCATTACTCACAGGTAAGTATACCGAGTTGTGGGAGTCTCTAAGATCAAAAAAAAATGGCAAAAGGGCCTCAGCAACAGATGCCATTCAGTCTCTAAGCAGCCATTCAGCCTAAAAATCTACAGTTGCATTCATGTTCAGGAGTGGGGAAAAGATTCTGTCAGGCCAGCCAACGTAGCAACGTCACCTTTCTGTATGTACCACGCAGAAAGTTACACCTCCAATAAAGTTTGGATGGGATCACACACTAGATGTTTTTTCCCTGAGTTACAAGTTGTGATTTTTTTTAAAATACCTTATTGTTGCTAGTTTTACTGCTGTATCTGCACACAAGACATACTGTCATCCTGCATCTGCAGTGTCACCTACCCTGGCATCTGGCTGCAGGGAAGGCAGAGTTCTGCAGGAGTCACGGGGCTCTAGGTGCACCTTTTCTGTCACACGTCCCTTTCCTTTCCCTGGTTTTCACTGTCCTACCAGGCCTAATCTACAGCTGCAGACGCAAGAGCTTTATCCTCTGCTGTGTTGTGCTCTGCGGTTCATCTCGGACTAATCCGGTGTCAGCATAAAACCAGCTTTTTCACTTTGCAGAGAGGTTTTCAGCAGCTTCTTACTGGATCCAGACAGCAGGGACTGTGCACGGCCCCTTGACTCTTGGGAAAGCAAGCAAATCCATGATAAAGTCTTGCATGGTCTCCAGTGTCTTCCATCTGTGCACTGATTCTGGCAGGTATATCCGCTCAACCACACCGTGTTGTGAGGTGGAGATGGAAGACTTTGTTGTTTATTGCTGAGGAGGCAAATGAGGCCGTGATCCTATAAAGGCATAAGTATATATATATTTTAAAAAATGGAAGAACTGTCAGTAACTTTATTTTTGGGTAGTCCAGGCGAGAGAAAAAGACTATATACTTTTGAGTTACAAGTATCCTAGGCTGTCATTGATTTCAACCAGAGCTGAAAAACTTCATCACTTTTGAGAACTTAAACACTCCAGTATAGGAGTGTTTAAGTCCAGTATAGGTCAAGGTCAGCACCTAAACCCAGCCAAAAGTCTGAAGGAAAAGTGATGCTTGTGATCTGTTGTAGGTCATGTGGTCCTCAATCCAGGGAAGGAAACCAGGAATCCTGACTTTATGCCCTAAAAAGCCATTGCAGCCAGTTTCCGCTGCTATACATGGCAACTGAAAAGAGATCTCTGTGGCCAAACCACAGAAGAGGAATTGTTCAAATCAGGAGCATTGTGGTGTGTCTGTGGGCTCTTTCCTTCTGCGTCACAGGCTGTTTCATGTGGTTAAGAACTTGGCAGAGGAGTAATTGATTAGGATGAGCAGCTTGTGAATCTCAGAGCATTTTGAGTTTTCAATTTAGAAAAGTATCAGAAAGGTCAGCTTCTAAAGATCTCCTCCAGTCCCTTAACCGGAGAAATAAAATTGACAGGTGTGTCACCTAGAGAACTATACTGCAGACTATCAGAAGTGCCAGGAGGTGCTAGATTTCTCTGTAAATAAGGGACATACCCTGATTATTTGAAGCTGTTACACATTTTCGTGATTTGTTGGGAGAGTGGGTAAAGGATTGAGGAAGATAAGGTTACACCTTAACTTGGAAACTTAGAACTTACTTGGAAATTTATTTCTACATTTTGACAGAAATTTTGTAAATTCCTCTAATCACTACAGAAACTACAATAACTTCTATTTTTTGTAGATACACACAACTGATACCCTAGCTCTTAATGATTTGTGTCCAATACCATGAATATAAGCTTGATGGAAAACCATGACACTGAATGATTTTACCTTATCCAGCTGCACCTTGTAATCTAGGGGTATCTTGTGCCAGTCAGGAGTCAGTCTTTATGCTGCATTTCTCACGTTTTGTTCGGTCTATGCCCACGTACCTCAAGTGACAAGTCTTACACCAAGAAGGTGCTCTACCATCTGGTCCATCACCAGGAGACTTCTGGTCCCCCACATCCTTCTACCTACCCATGACTGCAGTTTATGTATTCCTTTGTTTTGTCTAATTAAGTACTTATTTTGGATGTTACTGTGTAGTTAATAATTCAGAGTAATAACCTTTGAATGAGATACAATGGCTAAGGTACAATCAGTATCATTGCAGCTGACCCCTGATAAACTTTCCTATAAACCAATCCATTTTTGGGTCATGAAAGTTTCTGAGTAATAAATGACTTGGAGGAAAGTCCTATCAGGTCCTAAAACTTTAGTAACAGGAATCTCCCTGACCAGATAAATGACATAGTTAGTGGCATTGACTTCAGAAAGGCTTGTGAAAGGTTTTCATCTGTACTAAAAAGTTTGATGCTGTAATATGATGGTTGCATGTTCTCTGGTTGCCTCACAGTCTGAAGTGTTTCTGGCTTCATCTTCCTAAAGGCTCCAAAAAAAGCAGCCCCTGAAAATAATCTATATCTTGTATGTTTCTGTGACAGTGGAAATTATTTGTTTATTTTGGGCTGTACGGTTTGACATCAGTAAGAATGGTGATAGGGCCCTGGCACTGCATGCAGGACTTTGAGCCAGGCTGTGGGGAAGGTGGATGAAGACCTATGTTCTCTTTGTACAGATTTTGGTCTGCTGACTCCGACATCCACGTGGTTATCAGCAGGCGGCCAAAAAAAAAAAAAGTGCAAAAAGGGAAGCGTATTTAAAAGACTGTGAATCATGTCGCAGGAGCTGCTAATGATCGCCCTTCAGCTGCTAGCACAATGCCTGTAAATGCCTATTTAGAAAAAGAGCAACATGAATTCTAATGCTAGTGATCAGCACTCTTATGGTTAGTAGTTACATGTCGTGTCATTTTGTGAGGTTAAATCATATCTCTTCTTTCCCAACCAAGTGTTCAGAATGATTTTATCTTTTTTCATTGCTCATTAGAGAAATCAGAAGTGAGGAAAAGCCAGTGTGTTGCCACTCTCTGATACTAGGAAAGGTACCTGACATGTTTTTCCTGGGAGGAATGTTCTCTCTTGTACTGAAAGTTGCAGGACTGAGACCTGAAATCGTTTACTCCAGCAGTGTTTACTCCAGTCTCTGTTCTGCATAGGTACCTGTTCATAACAATTTCTTATGGCATTATCTGTCAGTCCAGTAACTGTCTTATCCAGCTCTGTATATACACTGCAGTGTCAAATGAATCAAGTCAAAATGGTTGCCATCATCCTTTTCTGTGAGACACTGCTCTGCCATCTCTTATTCGTCAACTTTATGAAGTTAATTATAATTATAATATTATAATT
>NW_010521614.1:3040-33691 GCF_000687285.1 Phaethon lepturus | reverse complement strand
CCGAGCCGTCCCACGAGAGCCGGCTGCTTTCTCCCCTCTGCCATGGCGGCAATTTCTTGCTTGCCCTTAAGACAGCCACAGTTCGAGGGCAGCTTCCAACGCAAAAGGTTTGGACATCTATTTTGAAGAACCCCCCCTCCAAAAGGGGGGATGCCGTGCATTGCGGCCCTGTTGTGCCTGTGGCTGTGCCTTTGCGCTCTCCCAGCTCCCGAATTTAACGTTGCAGGGTAAGGCTTCGGTCTGTGCCCACGTGGGGCGGCTTGGCGGCACTCCCCCTCGGCCGTGGGACCTGCCTGGGGCTGGGGGCAGCGGGGGCTGACCTGGTGTTTGCCCCCCTTTTCCTTGCATCGACGGCTGGGGATGGAGAGCGGGTCCCCGGCCCGGGCTGAAATTGGCCGGTTTTTTGCCGGTTCTGGGGCAGTTCCAGCAGAAATCATTCTCCTCGTGGAGATTCCCATGCTCGGGGGTGAGGACAGCTGCGTTGGCCGTACTGCCCCTTGACCCTACGGCAATTTTGGAAGGACAAGGGTGGTCAGTGCTGTGGGGCTGCCTGGCAGCAGCATCACACCGAGACCTCGGACATGCCAGGTGGCACCTTCCAGGGCAGCGAGCCTCCTGCGGTGGCAAACATCCCCATCATCGGAGCATGCGGTGGCTTCGTGTGCTTTTTGTTTTCCAAAACCACTTTTAGGAAACCAAACAAGAGCTCCAGAGTTTTAACCAAACTGGAGGGCTGCTCATCGTGTTGCTCTTTAACGCCTTCCATTGCATTGGCTGGGAGCTGGAGGTGTTTCGGCTCTGCCTCGCCCCACCGGGCAGTGGGAAGGGGAGATCTCAGCCTCTACACCTTTGCCTCAAAAGTGATCTGAAAAGGGACTGTGTTTCGGCAGGCCTGGGCAAAAGCATGGATGAAGAAAGTGGGGAAGACATTTCACCTGCTACTGCAGATGTCCCACTAAAAGGAAGGCTGCTCCATCTCCACACCAAGTGCACTGCATCTGTCTGGTGCTGGACTACTTCCCTTCCTCCTCCGGCGGTACTTACACCTTTGACAGTCAAAATCTCAGGTGTACTTTGCAATTAGGAAACCTGGCACGTGCCAGGGTCGATAATCCAAAGTATCTCATGGCCTGTTGTCAAAGCCCTGAAACACTGCATGAGGCACGGCAGCTCTGAAAAGCTGGTTGATGCTTCATATCACCAGGTGGCCAAAAATACTTAGAAATTTGAGTCTTCACGCAGTTTGGGGAACATTCGGGCTTCTAAATGCCCCTAGAGCTGCAAGAGATGACCAGGATGAGCTGGACTTGAGATGCGGGGAACATGTTCCACAAAACGTCATTTTCCCCAAGACCCCTTGCAGGGTCCCAGCCTGAGTTCTTGGAGCAGCTGGGCTGCACTGAGCCGCCCTGCAGCCTAAACCAAGACCACTGCCTGATTTTTTGGGTGCTGTGGTTGTTCAGCAGCTGCAGCACAAGCGGGTGAATCTTTCCTGTAGGAGGAACAGGAACAACCTGAGCAAGTGGAGGAAATTCATGTAGAGAGAGGAGAGGAAGAATAGGTATTTTGGAGAACAAAGTGCTCCAGACCATGGCCATTAACCTTAACTCTTTTCTGAAAAATTAAGGCAAGATGCCACCCAGCACAACGTGAACCACTGGAGTTGTAGGAGCATAAAAGGTCTGAGATAAACAGGGGTGGGGCTGGAAAAAGAGCTGCTATTGATTTAGTTTGGCCACAGCTGTGTTACCCTCTGCCTTGCACTGTTGCTGAATAAGGAAAACCCTGCCCTTATATCCTACCTGAATTGAGCTCCCTTGCAGTCCAAGCTTTCAAAGCCAAGGAGGAACAGGTTTAGTTTTCACTCCCCTTTACCACACACACCCAACCGCATTCAAATTTAAGCCAAAGAATATATATTTTGGGGATTTACCGTTCTCCTGCCTAGACTATCCCAAAATGGGATGGAGCCCAAGAGATGCCAGACACCTACATACACATACGTGTTCCCTTCTCTTGACACTCAAGTAGCATTTACCTATCCAAAGTACTTTTGGTAACTCAGCCCCTCCCAGTTTTCCTTGGCCCCAGATTTGCTCGCCTGCCTTTGCTTTGATTCATGTCCTGCCATGCTGGGGAAAAAACAAAATGCTCTCTTTGCTGCGTGTGAAACAGACAGCTCTGGTGTGGACTCTGAGAGCGATTCCCAACCGCAGGTTTCTGGGTGACTGGGACCTGCCAGCGTGGTGCATTTCTCAGATTCCTCAGCTGAAACGAGCAGGGCAGGGCTGCTTTCCATTGGCCTTGAAGGACAGGTCTGCAACCAAGGGGCCCTCTCCCCATGCCAGACAGCAGGTCCATCGTCTTTTTCTTGGAAAAAAGAGAAAAATGAAAAAAAGTAGACTCAAAAAATTTGTCTCTGGCTGTAACACTTATTCACAGGGGGCTTTGCTCCAGTTCTGTCCTATGTAGACTGAAAAAAATAAATCCTTGACATTGTAAAAGCTCACAACTCCCCACGAGCCCACCCGACAGCAGTAAGCTGAAGTGCTGCCGCAACAGGTCCGGGACAGGGATGGTACAGGGACTGGCTACTCAAAGGCTGGAGGGCGCTTTCCCGTTTTTCGCTGTCAGGCCTCTGGCTGAAGCCTGAGGCTGTGGTTCCAGTTAAATAATGGGGATATCAATGGTCCTTTGTAAGCTGGCTCTTCCGGCAGACATCATGCTTTTGAGATCCCTATGATTCACGCTCCTTATGTAAGGGAGGCGTGGGAGGTGGGTAGAGGTAATCCTTTTTATTTAACTAATAGAATTGGAATTTATCTAACTAATAGAATTGGAAGACAGCGGCGGCAGGGTTTCAGCCACACGAACCTTTCCCTGTCAGGGCTGAAAGAGAAGCAGCAAACATAGAAGCTGAGGAGAAGCAGCTGGGAGGCTCGCTAGGCACATATAGCCCATTGGGGAGAAAGGGAGTGGGCACAAAGGGAAAAAAGAGCAACAGCTCTTTTCATGGAAGGGTTAATGAGAAGTAGAAAGACTGTAATTATGCCAATAAAGCAGGTTTTTGTCCATGATTTTTTAAATCTGTGCAATTATGGATTTTACTTCCAAGTAAAAGCACTTTACTCTCTGGTTTCAAGCCTGGTCTCCTGGGCACAAAGTAGCTCCGCTTAGCTGTAAGGAAATCGGTTTGAGATGAAAAAAAGAGGGCAGAAGAACCTATGCTTATGGAAACTGTCCCAGGGCCGCAGGGAAGCAGTCAGAAAAGTTTACGTGGCTTTGGGAAACCCAGTAAGTAGGCTGCAATGCTGAATTTGGAAAGCTTTCAGTTAGCAAAACAGTGGCTGGAATAAGCCCACAAAAGGAAGCTGGATGCTCCTGGCAATGGTGCAGACCTGTGATTTCATGCCCAGCTAGGCAAGGAAATGGGCAGCAAGATCAGAGGCTATTTTGATTCGGCTCCTAGGAAACGAGCAGGTATCGCCAAGCCAAGAAATGAGGCAGCGCCGCCGCACAATGGCTGGAAAGTGGAAGGGTGGACTAGATAACAGTATTCACACGGTTATTATCAAGATCAGCAATTACCAGACCTGGCTTTTCAAGGCTAAGTTACCAGTTCAAAGGCAGGCCACCACAATGCTGAACGATGTTTGCTCTTTGCCTGCGGTCCCCCGTCCTCTGGGAAGGCTCCTGCCTCCCCCACAGGTGCTGACAGCAAAGTAAAGGGGAGACGCAACGGCATCTTTAGGTGCGGGGCTGTGCAGCTCGGTGGCTTGAACCGTGGCTGGGGGAGCACACTGGGTTTCATTCCTGCGCTGCCTTGACCAAATCCACTCTGCAGGGGGAGGATCTGCATCTCAGCGGCACCACAGTTCCTCAAAGAGAAACAGGAGAGAAAAAGCAGTGGACAGTAAAAAACATGCTGCGAGGAAGTGAGGCTAACAGAAGAAATCTCTGATGTTAGCCGCTGCCCAAACTCGTGCTGGCATTGTTCCTGATTTCCACCAACGTAAACAATATTAGAACAGGTTAAAATGGAAAGAGCCGAAGCTATGGATCATTGTTTTTGAGACTAATCGAGTAGAAATGCGATAGTAGTTCAGGAAAGGGCGGTTTTCATAAGGACAATGATGGGGAAAACCCAGGAGTCAGCACTTTGCCAAAACATTATCCCCAGCACCAACTTTAGGAAATTGGCTCCGAGCTTAAGGAGGGAGCCTTCCCATCACATCCCATGGCAGGCACGGCTCACATCCCTACCCCACCTTCACCAAGGAGCACAGATCCTTCTGTCCTTTGACAAAGGAGATCCTTGGGCCTTAAACTGGCCCCAAATGTGGAGAACTTGAGTTCAAGTGCTATAAGCTGCTCAAAATCCTCCTGTTTCCAAAAGGAGCTGCACCGATGGACTCACCTTCCCTTCCGTTTGCAGCAATGCAGCTCCTGTGGGCTAGGGGTGAATCTGGCTGTCTTCACTGCCTTGCTTTTCTGCCTGCCATCCATGTCCCAAAGTCCAACCAGCCAAAGGAAAAGTGTAGTCAAGTGTCTAAATCTAACACCAAAACTCTAGAGAAATTCTTAACTGTGCAGGTTTGCTGGGCAGGCTGCATGAAACTGCCTGTCTCAGCATGAGCTTAAGTCACCGCTGAAATTAAAGTCAGTATTTTAGGACTGGCAAGCAGAGAGAGCTTGTGCCACCTTATGGTCTTGTTGCATGTCGTTCCCACCTTTCAGCAGGTTTGCTTTCACATGGCTGTGGATGCTGAATTCGGGACTGTAAGAGAATCTCAGTGGCAGCCTCATGAATTCCTTAGCTTTTTGAATTTAGAGAAAAGTTTGCATGATCAGACAGCAGGAAGAAAGCAATCCATGCCTCTGAAAAGACTCATCAGATTAAAGCTGGTCTCTCTCTGGGGGGAAAGAGAAAGGTAGGACTTAAATCATGACTTTTCAACCCATAGGTTTCCAACCCTGGAAATACCAAAATTTACTGTTTGCCAAAACACAGCGAGAACGTGTAGTGAGCGCTCCTCTGGAAGGGAAGGCCTGGAGGCTGGTGGCTCCAATGCCTGAGCACAACTGGCTCAGCTGTGGTCCCTGCCATGCCAGCTGGGTGGAGGAGGGCCTCTCTATGTGAGAAAGCGGCTAAGATTTCATTTCCTTTTTCCCCTCCGAAGGTATTAGCCAAGGAGTCTCAGTAACTATGATCTTCCCAGTCTAAACCAGGGAGATCAAATCTGATCTACAAATGGTGTGCTGTGAGAACACAGGTGTGCCTCTGCTGCTGATCTTGCCCTACTCTTGAGTGCAGGATAGCAACAGAGGTGTTCGTAAGAAACAATAGCCGCCTTAAAATGTGTTCCAGTCGATGAAATTGATGTTGAAACCATCACCAGGGAGTCATTAACAGCAGCATGTTTGAGATCCTAATGCTGTTTTGCAGGAATAGCAAAAAGGTCTTTGCTACTGGACAGATAGAAATGCTGATCCAAGCAGGCCCTCTGTGGGGAGATGGGTACCAAAGTGCCCTGCTGTGGCTGAGCACTATCACTGGGAGTCTGGGACTTCCCCAAAGGAAAAGGAGTGAGGGACCAGACATTTAAAGCACCAGCCTGAAGCTAGCTGCCTCTGACAGGAGGGAGCTCTGTGAGGCACAGCGAAGAGAAGCATCCACGTTTTGCCTTAGAAGGAATAGCTGCCTGACAGGGGCAGGGAGCGCCAACAGGCAGGAGTGTACTAGGAGATGAGGGGTTGGGGAGCACGGAGGAATAGCAGAGAGGCTGACAGCTGAAGAGCTTCAGTCCTAGTTGCAGACCTGCTCTTGCACTTTGCTCAAGCGTGTTCAAGGAAAGGAGGGAACAAGGCTCTGGGGTAAGGGCTGGAGTGCTCAGGTCTCACCAGTCACAGAGTCACTTCTTTCCCCCCCTCTAGGTCTCAGCAGCTGCTTACTACAGGCAAAGTAAACAAATGCCACAGCAGGGCTGGAGAACATCCCGTTCCCGAGGAGGGCCGTGGCATCTGCTGAAGTTTAAAAGAAAAGGTGGAGGCAGTCCTAGCAGAAGGTGGCAAACCCCAGTTAATTGCTTTTTACAAAGAAAATTAAGAAACTCCATATTACCTATGTCAAATCAAGGTGCCGAGTCCCTCAAAGAGAGACTTGCACACTCCAGTCTCACGGGAGCCATGAGCAAGCTCTGGCTCACACTAACTTGTCTTTACAACAGGCTGTGTGGCACCAAGTTTTCATAAAGCCCGTCTGTGGGTAGCATAGTCCCTCTCCTCCCCATTGCCTCAACTCCCACCCCAGGGCAGAAAAGCTCCCCTCTCCTCCCCAAACTACACAGCTGCAATGTTGAACCACTACTGTAGTTGCAAAATGTTGGCTGATGGGACTCCTCGACTTGGTAAATCTGCTGTGCATCACCCTGAGCGTAAACACAGATCTGGAGGAATACGAGAAGCAAACTAGGCAGGTTCACTAACCTACAGCCTAGCCCTCTCCTGCTTCAAGGGAACTGTCCCTGTCAAACAGACCTTTAAGCTGGGATGCATGGGGAAAGGGAGAAACAAAAAAAAGTAAATTGCAGCTAGCTGCTTTTAAGGCAACACAAGCAGAAGCCTAGCAGGAGCTGCTACACTCCTCATCTCTAGTACACAGCTTTCAGCCTCTTGACACTCCCAGCAGAAGCAATTAATTTCTGGGACAAACAGACAGCTATCCCGCTCCACAGATGTTTCCTCTTAGTTCTACTGGACTTGAGTCAATGAAAACGTGGCAATATCTGCACAGCAACACATGGAACTTTCCACCAGACCAGATGGGAACAGGACCAGTCTCAGTTGAAGCCTCTATTAAAAATCTAACTGCTATTTTTGTTTGGGATGGAAGGGAGGGGTTAAAAGAGAGCTAAGAAAATAGAAATGGGCAGCATAGCCCCTAGCATGCCTGAGAACCACAGTCTCAAAGATTTCTTGATAGAACAAATGTTGTATCAACTGGGACTGCTGTAGGCCCTTTTACCCCTGTCAGAGCTTTGTTTATCCATTTGGGATATGAGCTGGTAGCAGCAAACCTCCAGGGACAGCTGAGACCAACTAGCAGCTGTGTAATACTTTTGGCCAGGCTCATTATTAATCTCTCGGGCATAGAAGCAGCCCCTGTCTGAACTGTGGTCACACTCCACCCCATTGCTTTTCCATGCCAATAGATGGGAGGCAGCGATTGTGGAAGGAATAGGACCCCTTGAAGACCACTCGGTGCATTCTGTGCCTACTTATACAGCTACAGAAGACCTAGGGGGAGGACACTCATAGTTAGAGGAAGCACTGCAAATACTCACACCATGTTAATTAACAGCAACACTCTTGGGAAGTGCTTGGAACCAAGTATTTTGTGACTGAGGTAGCCATTTTTGTATACACAGCTGCTCCACAGGTTTCCCTGTGCTGGCAGCAGACACAGATGCGCAGGTACCAAGAGTTTTCTTTTTCAGTACCTTGAGCACATAGCCTAGATCTTAGATGGGCTAAATATTTGCCATCCTCAGAAAGAAGTGGAGAGGGAATGCACATATATTCACCTCCACAGAGGTGTCAGTTAACATGCTTGAAACACAGTGAGGTTTCTCTCTGCCCCCTCTCCCCAGCTCTCATAACAATCAATTTAAAATTAAAAGGATCTGGAGAGGGGACAAGAAGCATCTTAAATGATGTAACTTGCAAAACGCTTGGGGATCCTTCAGCTGGAGTGCTATGTAGAAAAAAACTCTACTATTACCATGTTACAAAATTCACCCTGGAAGTAACTCTGGGCAACCTTTTGGTATCCAACCACAGATCTGTAATAAAAAAGGCAACAGCTATTCAGAGAATGGAGAATGGCTGTGGTTTAAGACTTGCAATCCTCATTTAGATTAACCATTTTCTGAAACATCAAACACATGACCAGGCAAAAACTGCCTCTGGTAAGTCAAAGATACTGTAAATGTTTTTTTCCCCTTCAGTTTTCTTTCTTTCTACATTCTTACAAGTAGCTTTGCGCGGCAAGGAATGGATCACAGCTACTGTGAAGCTGATGTCAGGTTTGTCTTTGACTCACAAAGAATACCTCTGCTGGAGTGATTAAAGATTTTTTTATATATAAAATCATCATCACTTCTTGCCTGTATTAATACATAGCACTATCATAACCTACCTAACCCATTACTTAAGGTACTGAAAAAATTCCACCTCTTCAAAATAGATTGTCGTGGGCAAATTTTGTTGGACAATTTATTTTTTCCCTTTTTTTTTTTAAAAAAAAACCTGCCTGCTCTTTATAGTAGTGGCTACACATATCTGAAATACACAGTAGTATTGCAGTCACTTTGAATAATTATGTGAGTGATCTCTAGGAAAAGGGTTGAAGAGATCTGGAGACCTTAAATACACCATATATTTTAATGATCTTGATTATTAGTTTGAGATGTAATATATTTTGTCCATTACCTACAGCTCTTCTTCAGCAAAAGCTTTCCCCTTCTCCCCACCAGATACGTTCCAGTCAAGAGAATGTTCTTAATCTGATATTAGGAAATTAAACCAGGAAATTCACAAAAGGCTGCTTGAGCTAAATGATTCTTGGATTATTGTAGTAACTTTTGCCATAATGTTTGTTCAAAACAACCCTGCTAACACTTCCAGATGAAACATCAACTTCTTGAAAATCAACTTTCTCTTTTGACTTCTTCCATCTGTTGTCTCTTCCCATCCAAATAAACAGCTCTTTGGGCCAGCCAATTGATGCAGGGAGGAAATCCACCCACTTTGAAGGCCCGGTGATACAACTTGATTGCATGCCTTATCTGCCATCTTCTGTCTTTCCCTGTAAAGGATCATTACTGACAGCCACTATGCTTTTCCAGCTGAATTACCAAACTTACTTTCCCTTCTACCTTAGCCATGCCCCTTCTCCTTACCCACTGTGAGAGGTTTTGGCTAGACTACTATTGTACCTGTTAGCAAAAGGGACCGGCAGAGCTCTAGTGAGCAAAGAAATCTTGGTTTAAAAATATGAATTGGAAACTTGGGACCATGTTGTTTTTATAGTAAAATCTGACCACATTTTATTCAAAGATAAGAAAGATGATTTGAAGGAAGACTTCCACCAAGTGCTGTTCTCATCTGGCTGGTGAACAAAAAAAAAAAAAAAAAAAAAAAATATTCAAGAGGCCCAAAACCTGGCTTGTGCCATACTGAGGACAACCCTCCAGACACTAAAACACAGCAGCTGGTCTACAGAAGTGGAACGCATGCAAACAAAATTAAGCAGAACCTACACCGGTCACTCTTGAAAACAGACTCAAGCTCTTCCCAGGCAATTGCATCAATTGCTGCTGATGCGCTTCCTAGGTGCAGACAGTTACTTAATATGGAAAGCATCTCAAATTTGCTTATTCACATTTAACTGTAGCTTTCTTTATGCTTAGTAACATTTTAAAAGCCTCTTAGCCAGAAGGATAAAGGTACTGGAACAACAACAAAAAAACCCCACAACCCTTTTTCTATATACAAACTGACAAGACTGCACAAACAATTAAAACCAGTTTTGAGCATTTAATAAAAACTCATCCTAGAAATCCAACTTTCTGCCGTGAGGTTCCCAAACTCTCCTCTTCATCCAAAGTCTTCTGAAGGGCTATGTGCAATGACTTGCCTACTCTTTTTCCAGTCTGCAATGCAAAGAAAGTAAAACAAATATGAGACATATGCTTGTTAACAGGAAGACTCTGACAGAACACTTCCTTTTTACAAATATTTTCCCTTTAATGATTAATATGCACCAGCTAGTATAATCAAAATATGCTTTTAATTAAGAAAAATAATGGTTATGGAAGTTTCACTTTAATTTGATTAAGATTTGAAAAAACGTACACATAAAGACAGAGCTCCCATTCATCAGAGAAGCATTCCATGATCATTAATACCAGATCTGTGCACTGCTGGATCACCCAGGAATACAAATTGAATTCACATCTGGCACAAGCACACATTCAAATTAGCCAGCACACACAATATGAAGCAATATGCTGCCTGCCAGAGGACAAGAGATACCTGACCAGCAAAGCAATGTACTAATACAAAGTTCAGTAAACTCTTCTGAATGTGCTCATAATAAGCAGAGTGAATTTAGCTCAACGCCCTGTTGTGTGACCAGAGAAACCCAAAATGGACACTGGCTGCATGACCAAATCAGTCTGTGAGCAGATCCTTCATTATGATGTGCAATTCTGTACTGTCCAAGGACCTTAAAGGAGATAACAGAAGGTTTTCTTTACAGAAATCAACTCCAGCAGTGGAAAACCACCAAGATTAGCTCCAATATCAGCCTCTACTCTTCCCACATGCACAACTGTATTGTGGAAGCTGCAGGACAGGGAAACATTGGGCAATGCTGAAATAAAGATCTTAAGGCAGTGGTGCCTATTAGAGCTTTCCCAGGTCTTCTCCAAACGACCTGAAATACTGACTCCATACAGAGATGAAAAGATCCCACCTGTCCCTAAAGAGCCAAAGACTGATTACATTAAACTGAGTTTATTAGCTCCTGATCAAGCCTATGCCTGCCACAAACCTCTCTTTCACCTGTTGATGACAATTACCAACACCATGGGCCCACAAATCTTAAAATAATGTACATTTCTAATTGAAGAACCAGGTGACAGAATACAGCCCAGAGTACCACAGGAAATTCAGGAAGAGGTTTGATGCAGCAGGGTAGCTGTCAGTCCTAGACCCTGTGAGTCATGTTAAGTGAAGGGGGGCACACACAAGAACTGTTACAGCTCTGCACTGGGACAAAGATCACAGCAGCAGTCTGGAGTCCTGAGGGGTGGTATACTCTCCTCAAACGTAGGACAACATCACTCACACCAGGCCAAAGTGAATGGGAACTGTGCACAGCTTTGGTATTGACACAACACACAACACTGTTGCCATCTTATACCTCTTATGGTACTGCCTTGCCTTGCCTACACTTTTCTCTCTTATGGATTGGATCATAAACTCAGTAAAAAAAGCCTAATGCTGACAGCTTTCCAAAACTTTCCCGTGAAGCTGCCTTCCTAAGAGATATGTCCCAGGAACATCTGTTCTCTACCAGGCAGGGAAAGCTGAACACTCTCTGACCTGCAGCCAAATCATTAGGCAATGGAGGTGTCAAACACGGGTTATGCAGCTCCTCCACTGGACGTTCCCAGACCCTTCTGTTTTTCTTGGTATCCTAATGAGGCTGCTGAATTTGAGGCAGGGCCAAACAACACATCTCTGGCCTCCCAGAAAACATCTTTGTTTCTTCTTATCAGCTTTATCCCTCACTCCTTCAAACTGCTCACCACCCAGGAGGGAAGACTTCTTCCAAACCAAGTGACAGACAGCGCAACTCACTGGGTGATCAGCTAAAGCTTTCAACTCCTTGCACCAAGTAGGGACAAGTTCACTAAAGCTGTTCAGCAGAGTAGGAAGGTTTGAAGATTTCCTATGGTTACCTTCCATACGCATCTCTGATTAGTGCTTAGATGACCATTACATAATCCCAAGCACAGCGTTTGGGGGTAGGCTATACAATGGACCGCAGAAGTTCATCTCCTATTTAGGGGTCAATGCAGAGCAAAATCAGTGATCAAAATAGAGGCTCCAAGCAAAGCTTTGTGCAGATAATTTGCATGGAGGCTAGCTTCTACCATGAACCTGACTTAAGCATCCATCTCTTTTTAACAGCCCTAGACCCAAAACCTCAAGTCTTCTATGACATTTAGTTAGAACTGGGTGCAAAATCCATCAAGGAAGACACATCAGATGTCCCTACGAAGTTCGGTTTCTTCAGGATGCCAGATTAGAGGTAACACCCCTCTACCCAGATAAAGGGGATAAATGACATCTCTGACAGACACAGATAAAAAGCCCACTGGTACCACCAAGATTAGCACTCTGGATTGACATCATGAAACAATGAAGTGCCATATATACTCAGGATGTAATTTCTACTTGAGACCAACTATTTTCAAACTTGGCTTCAATTTTTGCATTCCTCACTACAGCCATGCTGAAATTAGTTCTGGATCTCTAGGAAACAGCGCCAATTTGAAGTACTTAATTTTCATTCTGACTCCAAGTTGAAACCCATTTCTGTCTCATGCTCAAGGCCAAACCCAGGCATAAGAATTTATACTGCAGGACAGATTTAAGAGCCTGAAGAAAGGTTGAAAATGGAATTCTTATGTGGATGTGAACAACATCCAGATACTAGTATTTTCATGGAGTAGAGACAGATCAGAAACCCTATAAAGGAGCAAAGAAAAACAATAGTAAAATGAGAACAGCAAGCTTAACACAGAACAAGTAAGTTCTACTAGAAGAGAACACCATGCACTAGCAATTCAAAACATCATCTCTACTTTTATAGGGACTTCACCATGTTAGAAGTTTTGCTCTTTCAGTCTTTAAGGGAAATGATGAGAGGGAACACATTCTTTACAAATACTCTCACAGTTTATCAACTTAAGCTTTATAGCTGTGAAGTACTTGACTAAAACAAATGTGAGTACCATATGTTTCAGGCATCTAAAAGTTTTAGCCAACATCCATTCATGTTAGATTCTGTTTCAAAGGAACTCTCTGTGACCTTCAGCAAGTCCCTTGTGCACCCAATAAAAGCGCCAAGATCTCTGCTCTTCAAGTCCTTACTGCAGCTTTTCATATACCTAAGTTCCAGTTCATCCAGTATCATCCAAGACAGTAACTGCTCAAAACTCCTTACCTCCATCATTTCAAAAATACTCTCAGGATCCAGGCTACCTTTCCCGACCTTCTTCATAGAAGTGAGGGCGCCTTTACTGGTCACAGAAATAAGCAGGCTGGCCAAAGAACAGGCTTCTTCCTGAAGGGTAGCATCCACCACATGCCTATATCCAATCTGTAAGTTAACGAAAAAATGACACATTAGTTTGCAGTTGTCTAAGCTCTTTATTAACAAGTTAAACTGTGAGTGGTATCTCTGTTAGTTATCTACAGCCTCCCATCCCCGTATCATGTGGCCTTTGGCAGTGGTCAGAGACTGACTTGACAGCACAGTATTTAAACAATCTCTGACCCCAAATTGTGTGTACATATATAACAGAGGTGAGATAAGCATGTCACTACTTCATACTGTTTTCCCCTCCGACCATCCTTTCACCTCTATGAAACTCCCTATTCCCCTTTCCCACCCAACTCCAAGCATGGACCTTGCTCCCCACTAGGTGAAAATTACACATCCTGAGACTCAGGTGAGGCCTCACTTCAGCAATGGCCTTTCTACTATTTATGCAACTTGCTTAAAAGAAATGTCAGACAGACTTTCAGGTAACTAAGCAAATCACTAACTCTTGCAATGGAAAATGAAGCATCCAACAAATCAACCGTGTTAGCTGTGTGCTGTATATGGAAAAGGAAAAAAAAACCTGTTTGAAAGAAAAGGACAGTATTGCACCCATGAAAACAGAGTTCTGTCCACAGCAAGAAATACTAGTGTAACTCCAGGCAGATCAGATGACCTCTGCACCCCACAATGACCATTTGTTTTAACATACTGAAGTATCTGCTGCTCTGGATGTTGAGCAAGTAGATGAAAAATAATAAACAACTCTTCTGCATGCAAGAAGATGCATTTTAAGAAGTCATCAAGTATAAACCTACAAGTCAGAGATGGAAAAAACCTCGTATTCAGTAAAATTCTTCTTAATTAGGAGGCCAAAGGTGAACAAATACACCACACAGTGAAGACTAACCATTTCTGTAACAAAAGTTTTATCTCTAGGGAAAAAATATAAAAGGACAGGTGAAGTTAACAGAAACTGAAGTCTCTAGGTAGAAGGTCAAAAATTTGTCAGGCTTACTTTGCTTAGTGTGACGATACAGGGCACATCATCCACATTAAGTCGAATACAATCATAAGGGTCATCAGACAGCTCAATCTCTTTAGAACCTTCTTCATCTTCCAGAACACGCACTTTAGGTATTCTGTGGAAACAAAATGTGCAAAATAATTGCCAGAACTGTTAATGAATACAGTTGTCACACAGCCTCAACTCCAGGAAGTACACTTTCTAAATAAGGCTAAATGTTTAGAAAAAAAATCCAGAATGTTATCAAAGTATTAACAACTCACTCACTGAGACTAGGAAGAAAACATTGTAAGTGGGAAGTTATTTAGGATAAGATAATCATATTTACATATTTCAAACTGTTAGAATCTGAACTGGTTTTTACACTAATATATGGGGAGAGAGTCTTTTGGAATTTGCACCAATCAATTCTGAACAATTCTTTTTACATCTGCCTGGATGTACAGGACACAAATTACCAAGACTGAATCCTTCCGTACTGTGGTTCTCAACCTTGCAGACAACCACAAAGTTGTCAGAATTACAGCAATTGCAGTGCTTAGCAAAGCTGTGACATCAGTAGCAAATACAAGTAGTAAAGCTGTTCAGGGAAGAATGATGCTAACTAAGGAGATTTAGGGTAAAGGGAAAAGATGACATTAGTAAAATCCTTTCTCATTAGCAAGATGGGAAGATTGGCAAGATATTCTCATTCTTTAAGAAGCCAGAACACTCTGCTATTCTAAGGACAGATACACAAAAGCAATGACCAGGGATAGAAAAACCCAGGCAGAAGTCCAAGAAATACTTTCTTCTTAATTGTGAATGATGAGCTCTCACAAATGAGCTAGACGGGCTCCTTATCAGAGGTACATATATTGTATTTGTGACAGCCATTTAATGTGATTTTTACAGGATGATTTAATGTAGTTTTCTTAGCATAATGAATAAAGTAATTTAAAACAATTTAGTAGAAGATGGTTATCACAAGGCGCCAAGAATGTCAGCATCTTATATACCCTCATTTATCCAGATGCCCACTAGGATGGAGTGCTGAGAGACTTTGCTTTACTGGCATAAACCCTCTGCACAGCTCAACCATACTACTCTCGCTTTTAAACATTTGTACTTGAAAACATAAAATATTTCAAGACGTCCCCAGAAAGCTAACTTCAGTAACCATGTGGAATGTAATATAATCTGTTTTTATATTAGTACTTTTACAGTAGCATTGTGTTTTATAACTAGACTCTGTAGGCTACATTCTTTTACACATTCTGTACCAAATCTCTTTTAAAAGAAGAAGAGAGAGAGGCTGATTTAGTGAATGTTTCCCCCACCAATGCAAAGTGATTTTTGTTGTTCCCTGGAAGAATATTTTAGTTATTTGTGGCTAAGAGTCCTAGAGGCAAGTACTTCACAACAGCTAACCCTGCTTCAGTGAGAACAAATCCCCTACAAGAACATTGGCCTGAGGCAACCTAAAACTAAAACTTTCAGTAAGCAGAACAACTGTGATATGTACTTTTTCCTGAAATGAAATTCAAAATGCTTTTCAATTCATTGGAAATGCATCAAAGCCTATTTTCAAGTTAAAAATATTCCATTAAAAATTGACGGAATAAAGTCACAAGGTGACTAACCCTCAAGCTGCAGAGGACAATGGACAACATTGGACAACAGCCTAGACAAGGAGTGTATATGCCAGAGCAGTGTTTAAAAAAAAGAAGGAAGATTTCAAGAAAATCTGTGAGATTAAACAATTTTTAACTCCATCCTAAAAGAGCTATGAAACCAGAGCAATGTTTGGTCCGCAAGAAAAAGCTGCCAGAATTAATACCTGAAAAAAGCCTGCAAGGAACTGTTTTGGCCAAGAACAGATGGGAGGTACAAATTAGAACTATTACAGAGGCAAAAAGACAGTTGATCAGACACAAGCATCATAGTTACATAAAAAGAGGGTACATACACACGGAAGCTAGACAAGAGAGTGTGGCACAAAGCATTTCCAGAAAACTAGAGATTGCCTCTCCCAGCTTGTGAAGATTTATCTTAAGAACTAGCTGTACATGTTTACTTCGCAACTCTCATTTTTCTGTTTTGATTCCTGCAACTAATCAGTGCAGAAATCTGTGCAGCAGGACTTAGTCACATAACAAACAATGCTATTTTCTGCATGCTGCGGACCCAGATTTCACAACTGCAAAACCAGTTCTGCCCTTGCAAGCGGGCATCAGTTCTGCCTCTACCATGCTGCCCAGCAAAAAGCCACATCTGCAAGGCTATTGTGTTATGAACTCTGCAGCTTTATAACTTGCGTCGTTTCTGTTGCCTTGGTTGCAAGTAGGCACATTCCACAAGATCAAGTTTAATGTTAAATCCTGGCACCGTATCTTCTTGCGCATTTTGCAATATCTACTTCCATCATGGATAAATCCAGCCTTAAGCACCTTGGAGACACAGTTAGGAAGAAAGTTTGATATGTGCTATCTTTTGCACATGATCTTGATATAATTTTCAGAACACCATGAACAGTGCAAAACTCCGAGGAGTAAATGTTCCCCCTAAAACAGTCATATTGTCATTGTTCCATGCCTGAACACGATGAGTCAGGTCAGACATACAAAGGGTTTAAATGCCATAATCCTTGTGCAAAATTCCTTAGGTCAAGATTTTGGATTTACTTAGCCCTAAAGAAACACGTATCCATAGCTATTATAAAAGTAGTTAGAGCAAGATTTTAATGATGAAGCTGAGGTTTTCAAATGTCTATCTGAATATCTAAACATTTGTAGCTTCACAGAAAAAACAGCAGTTTGAGTTTCCTACTCTTGGTTCCAAGGCTGCAGTCAAGGATGACAAAGATCTGAAAATACTTATAACAAAAAACCTGGTTGTAAACAGATTATGAAAGGCAACTAAGTCTCAAAGAGGGACACACATGTCAAGCAAACTTCAGAACAGTTAATCTGAAGTGATCTTCAAATGGACATCTTGTCCTGCTTGGACAATAATATTTTATGGTAAGTAGGCAGCTACTTTAAACAACCTTGTGTCAATCCAAAGAAAACTTAGGAGGTACCAAGGGAGAGGAATAGTGAATGAGGACAACAGGTTTTCACTCTGAATTTCACCTCCTGACTTTCTGAGCTCCTATGAGATTAGACATACTAGCATTCCCTGCTCAAATCAATAGACAGGGTTTTCACAGGTAAAAAAAGTCAACAGGCTCTGCATTATGTCCTGCTGTACCACATTTTGATTTGATATCCGACTTCCACAAGACTGTGGATGCTTGCCCACAGATTAAAGATTACATGAAGGATACAGCTGTCAGAAGAATAAAAATAAAGCAAAATCATTAAAACAATTACACCCTACATGTTGCCCATGTTCCCAAAGCAAGATTTTCCTTTATTTATTTAATTACTTTTAACATGATCTTCCCTCTTTATTTAGAGCTAGGATTCTAGATGAAATAAGAAAAAAGACCTAGTTATCTTGTAAATAAAGTACGTGCCTTAGATCTGCAAAACAACTCACATGGGAGCAACTGTTGTAACTACATGACTCTTGCATCCTGGCAGTTCCCAGAGAAACATAGGCATTTCTTCCTTTTAGTGTACTGCCAACTCTTTTGTGAGCCATTATGTTTGTGACAGTATTTCTTAATGATATAAAAACAATCTAGTGTTAGAAGTTACCTTTGAGAACTTGATTAGCATGGGAAGTTTCTCAGCAATATATACAAGTTGTAGTCTCAGATGGATTCTCCCCTTATCCCCTTTTAAAGTGTTTATAACCCGATATACTGCCTGTCTTCAAAAGTGTATTTTCCTCTTCTTGCACATACTTTTCCAGCTCTAGTACTGTGCACTGATTCCCTGATGAATAAGCCAGAACTATACCAATCACTTCACTTTAGCAGATCTCTAATTTATAGCTGAAGAACAATTTGATATCCACTTTTAAAACATTTGTGTCTATAGGAGTCTAACTTTTGCACCTCTTCCAGCTACTTTTGCTACATAAGTTTCTTAGCAAAGCCATTCACTAGTTTCTTTCTCAAGGGTGCTACAAAACCATATTCCCTTTCACCTATAGATAAAGAAGATAACATTAGAAAAAGTAGTATTGAATGCTATCATTAAAACACACACAAAGCATCATTCATTCTACTAGACTTTGTTCTTCCATTCTTTGAATTAAAATGCATGGGGCAAAGTTCTTTTAAAGACATATAATTTTCCCCTCCCCACAATCCCTCACCACCATTTTATCCTCTTAGTTTTATAAAGAGCTCTAGACTAACAGTTAATGAGAAAGAACACCAGAAGTGGGAAATCAGGGCTAGTTACAAATCAGTAGGCACACTGAGAGAGGGCTGTTTATTCAGAAGCATCATATATCAGTAAATACTTCTTATTTTAAACCCACAAGGCATCGACACAAAGGCCTCCATCTACTTGCAACAAAATCATATGGTCAAGACATTTTTTTCCAGATCTGGCTACAGAACAAAAGTTTTACTGTGAGCCTGATTGTGCATAGAATGCAATATGACACTTGATTATTAGAAACTGAAGTAAAGTCATTAGTTCATGTTACTTGCATGCAAATGGACTGCCTTGTATCTGAATGAAAGTTGCCTTGGGTATTTCTTATTTAAATAATTAAGCATTAAAAATGCCTAGCTTAGAGAGCGTACTAATTTTCTACTGCCCATGCCATTTCCACTGACATTGAATAAGATCTGTGCATTACCTTGTGTTAAAGAGAGCTGCCTTCACTGCGATAGAGATGGCATCAAAGAGGTTCCCACCACATTCCAATAACTGAAGAGGAAAAAAAGAATCTCTTTAAAAGAAAATCAGGCTAGTGACTTTAAACCAAGTCTTTACTTTACTTAAACCTACTTGAAAAGGCACAAAATGAAGAACCAGAACAAGTTTTTAAAAAACAATGTTGTCTTTAAAGCCTATCTGTGAAAAAAACCAACAGATAAGAAATTAAGATTTTGGCTAACTGTATTATACATGCAAAATAGAAGAGTTAACACACTTCATAATAAAATTAATGACAAAATTTAATAATAGAAGCTGAAATTAAACAACTGTTCTTATTCTTCTTGTGCCAAGGCTTTGAACTAGACCAGAATACTTTTTATAAACTCACCACATTCATTCTTTAATGTTAAATCAAGCCAATCCATTTTCTATACTTTATTTCAAAGAGGAGTCTTTTTTTTAAATATCAGCTGGACGAACCCAGTTGGTAGAATCATTTTCAAAGCAGCAATGCAAATTGTCACCCAGAACATGGTATGAAAAGCTAGTTACAGAAGGTATAGTTATGAAGGCACATCGTGATTTATTCTCTATTCTTTATAGAAAAGGAGTCATCGGCAGGTGAGTCTTGTAGCTGAAAAAGATCTAAGGAAATCCTGATGTCAAAGTCTAGTTGTTGATAACACTATCATTTGAATTAAAGTGTGTGGAGGGAATCTAGCTTAGCTTCTTCCCATGAAGGTCAGGAGAAGAACAGTCAAAGAGAACAGCACTGCATACTAGATAAAAAGGCAGGGCTCCCATAACCACTAATACCTTCTACAGGCTGACAGACAACTCAAAGATGTATTTCGCCATAGTCTAGTAGTGTTAGTTCTCTGACAAGCTCTGCTCTCAGCTGCCAGTACTATTCTGTCAACACACACATCCTCAGCAAGCATTTGAAACTACTTCAGGGAGGACATGTGGATGCTTCGCCATTACATCAATCTATGCTGGATGACAAGACCAAAACAAGTTTTACCATACTGATTACATTGATTGTTCTTCAAAATCTATTTAAGAATTAGATAAACTCCCACACTGGGAGCAAATCATAAATCAGATATTCTGGAAAGACAGTTTGTTTTTATGAAAACAGACTGAACCGTGTAAGAAGAATAACAAAAAGTTGGGATAGAAAGCTAAATACAAAAGTGATCAGATTATTTCTTTGCAGACAGCTGCTGGATACAGAGAGGTTAACTTGCCACTTTCAGTCATTATTAGATTTTACTGGATAACAAAATAAGCCCCACAATATTTTTGTTATTAAAACACAATAATGGGATGTGCCTGTACTGTTGCTAGACTTATATTCACGCTGCTATTCTAAAGCCTTATCTGTATTACAGTGGCGCCTACAGGCTAGGAACACAGCCTGTATCAAGCACGGTACAACTCCTCCAAAAAGAAACGAATGCTCTCTTCTCAGCTGAAGCACTGTGTACTGAGATCCCCCTGTTTAAATATTTTTTCTTTTCACTGAGAAAGTCTACACAACTGAGAGTTGTGGGAAGCACAGAATTCTTTAGAAAGGACTGCTGTTATTTTACTGATATGCAAATGAAACTTACTGGGGGTAGGGGGAAAAAAAAATTGTAGACCTTGCCTATTCAAAGACATTTTTCCTCTAAAAGGACATATTTCTAACTTTTTTTTTTTTCCAAACTGGGGTGGGAACAGAAAAAATAAGGAAATCTTCTGAGGGGTGCTCAGTCGTGAATAGCTAAAATTTCAACAGAACCTAATGCACACCCCCTCAACAACCCATACTGTGGTTGGGTATGGAAGGAAAAGAGATTGCACACTTTGGTTCTCCTTACTCAGCACAGTAGGCTGCTGGGGCAAATTATGTGGAGAAGGCTATACATGTATCAAAAACACCCTCAAAAATGCCTAAAAGCTTACTTCTAACATCAATTACTTAGGAGGGGAAAGAAATTGAGGGAAACACACAGACAGCGAGAACAGGCTTACAGTTTTGCAGTACTGTGTATCTCCACATTCATGAGCTACTCTTTGGAAGTGGAACACCTATTATTAGGAAAAAACAAATGTATTTTGAAAGGTCAAGGTATATATTCTTGACCTTTCATACATATACATATGTATGTGTCCATATGTCTGCATCTTTATGGTGGGTATAGTTGAAGTGATTTTCTTTCCCGTCTGACTGTACGCAATTATAGCGCCTCCCAAATACACTGACCACTAGAAAATATTCAAGATGTGTTTTTAATTTATAAGCTGCACAACTATGCAAAATATACTGTTTTCTCTTTTGAGGTTGCATACGTGAAATTCTGTTTACACACAGGAGTGGAATACAGATGCATTGATCAAAGTGTGCATGGCTAAATTACATAAAAATGGAGTATCTCCTGGCTTCTAACATTCTTTCTGAGTTTTCATCTTTCAGAATGAGAGACTTTAAAACAAGTACCTTCCCACCAGACCACAAGGTACCAGTATTTTCAGGCTTTAAGACCTAAGACTTATTCTCCCTCCAATTTAACTATGCAACACAAACATCAATGTGAACAGCTTCTGGGAATTATAAAGTAAAATATCAATCAAAGGACTCTCAATAAGCATTGTTATTATATTCAGAATCTGCCTCCCTCAAATGATGAATTGGTACACTTGTACCTTATATTAGCACAAGCGTCATACTTCCACCATGTACTATTAAAATAGAATTCCATAGGAATGATTCATCAGGAGCAGCTTCAGGAAAATCTGTAGGTATTGATCACCTACATCAAGTATAAACTATAACATGCAATATACATGTCTTCTATTTAAAAAAGAATATAGTACAAATACCTCAAAAACGTGAAAATACGTGAAAATTTTCCCTCGGGTGGAAAAGAGGGGCGGGGGGGAGGGCAGAATAAGAGACAAATGTTAACAGTTGTTATCTTGTCCTAACTGTACCAGCAGCTCTTCAATGGCTCACACACAAATCCCTGCAGAGTATGACATTAAAAAGACTCACCAAGTTTAGAGTTCTAATTATGAACTTACAACAGATTCTTTTTTGGCACTGTAAACAAAGCTAAATGTAAAATTTATCACATAATATAGGTCTTGATATTCATCATTCTGATACAACTAGTAGCATAAAAATACAAAGTCTGTTTTTCTCTGTAGCTGTGGACAATCAACAAATTTGTCCAGGAAGACTCAAATAACCACCAGTTATACCTCATACAAAAGCTACACAGAACTACTTCTGCAGCAGTCAGCTTTATGAAAGTCTTTGTTTATGCAGTGTTTATGCATTGTTAAGCAGTACATTGCTTAAATAAGCACAGCATTTAATATTCTGTACCTCTGCTGGTAATTACCTAGTAACTAAAGGCCCCAGTGTGATTTCTCAGAACTAACACTTTATTCTCTATTAAACTATGCCAAGCTCCAATAAGCTGGTGACTAGGACTGTTAAAGCAATCAGCAGTGGTACATATTTGATCATTTTGTATGCGGACTACGTCACAGTATGTAGCCTATCTACTATAATGAGGCTAATGCTACTGCTGTTTCAACACTAATGGGCTAATTTTCACATTTATTTAGGTCTTAGTTTAAATGTTCCTGTTTTGTTTATCAAAACCCTATATTTAATTTTTTTGGCAATACAGCTCAACATTTCGCAAATCATTTCATAGACATTAATGGATTTCTATAAGAACCCTCAACATACTTTCAGTTACAAAGTTGACAAATAGAAAGTCAACTTTGGACCAATAACAATTGGAAATAATGCTCAGGGGAGCCTGACTTGCAGACTTCTGTCAAATCCCCATGACAGAGTGCTTTTAATACAGCATAGTTTGGAAATTGAGCTGCTGCAAGCACAAGATTTATATGCATAAAATTTAGTTTACATTTTTTTAATGGGAACAAATATTCAGCTTCTCTTCTACATTCAATACATACATACAACTTTCACCAAAAAGTGCCTGAATCAAACATAACTTTTGCCAGAAAAGTTTCTGTTTTACTTTACTGAATTAGTACTGATAATAGTGCAAAAAGGTAGACAAGATGGACAGTTATGTTAGTGCTAACATACACCCACACTAGCTTACATTGATTAGAATGATACATTTGCTGTTATATCTAGCTTGGAGAAAAGCTTAGCTTTCTTTAGTGGCAATTTCCTTGTCAATATAAGGTCACTGATTTTTATTTGAGACAGATTTGGAGTACTCAGTGTTTTATTCGCTCTGGAGTAGAGCAGCAGTATCAAGAAAAGTAGAAAAAGAACAAGCTAAAAGTAGTGATTAACTATTAGAGGCAGATTCACAAGAAAATAGCCATCCATGCTGTGAAGCATTACAACACATCATGAGAAGCTTTTTTCAAATATGAAAACACACATGCTTACGCTAAGTCAGTCAGCACCTTGAAAAACCTCCTTGAATCTTAGTTTTCATTTACTTACCAATACATCAACATAGAGAACCCAGCAGTGCTCTCTGGGATTAATACAAAGCGATTTCAAGTCTACACTGCTTTCACTGCTAAATACTCTGTAGAGTGTATTTGCTATCTCTGTGCCAAGTTCTTCTCCTCCCCGGCCTTCAAATTCAGGAGTAGCATTTGCAGAACTAGATAAAGAAAGAAAAAATACTTTCACTTCTGAAGCAGCCAATACCAAAAGAACATTTCTTAGATATAAAGCATTAGAAATATTTAAGGAATTATTTGTACAAGAATAAGCATCCTATTTGTAAAGAAATTATTTCCATTTTGCATAAGAAAATATCTTGATGCAGATAATATACCTAAATTTTGCTACAAACTCTGATACTAATTCAATTCCACTACTATCTTCAGTTCCCAAGTTACAATAGTAAAGTTGGTGAATTCTCTCAGGGATCATTTCTTAAGCACTCTCATCGTCTATTACCTCAACCCTTTCAAAAATAAAAAAGTGAGAGAAACCTGTACTAAGTTCAGAACAGCTAACAAGACAGCCTGTTAGACTTGAATGTTAAATTAATAAGACAAGAGAGTGGCTAAAGAGAAAGATGTGACGATGTGACAATATAACAAGTAGAATACTACTGGTTTTTTTTAAGTGACATGACTGCCTGACCTTAATTGGTAATTTCTTTAATGAGTGTACTCTCTGCTATCAAGCCACTTACAGACAGCAGCTCATTATTTTCAGCAACTACAGCTTATGGAGAGCAGCAACTAAAGAACTTTTTTTTTCTGAAAGGAATCTGATAAAAGTGTGTGGTCTTCACTTCCCTGACTCCAACATAACAAACTTTGTTTATGAGCAGTCAGGCAAGAAATTCCTCGGGTGCTGGGACCTTGTACACAGCTAAGAACAAAATTCTAACAATAAAACAGGCCTACCAAAAAAACCCGCACAAATAAACCCAAACAGAAAAACTTCCACCTCCAAGTCACAATGAAAGAGAGCAAAAATGTCCAGAGATACATATGCAGCAAAATAACAAACATATTCTGAACCCAGCCTCTGGTTTATAGAGAGGGCAAGAGCATTCTTAAGCACTGGACCTGTGGCACATGCTGCAGCTCTTGTTTTTAAATAAGCTAGTCAAACCTCTCCCAAATTAATTTGTCATTACAGAACACAGGAAAGGAGGTGGTTCCACAGAATTAGTTTCTGTATATTCAAAATCTGTAATAGCAAAGCCTTGTAGTCTCCTTGCTGGGCACCTCCCAGTGCCAATTTCTCATTTATGTTTTGTGTTTATATGATGATACAAACATACAGCAGAAAATAAAGTCTTGGACTATAATACCTTCACCTTTAAAAAAACAACTGAAGATGCACATTATCTAGATATGACTTAAACCATCAAGCGAGCTGTATCAACAAGACCGCAGAGCCTATAAGCTTACATATAATTACCTATTATTATTGTTATCTGTAAGAATTGCCTCACAGTAATTGTCTCAACTTGTTCTTTTGCAGAACTGATGAAAACTCAGAATGCCAGGAAGAGCTACTAGATTTTACAGAAGTTATTTCCTGCTTCTAGAAACAGACAGCACTATACATGCTTTAAAAAAAATAACTGCCAGTCAAGCACTGACCAGTAGTTCCAGACTACATTTGCCACACAAATAAGCACTACAAGTGTGACACACAATATTATTCACAGTTGTGTTAATATTAGACACTAATTTTTTTAAGATAGGACCATATATAAGTATAACTTAATTCTGGAAATATGCTGAGTCAGGTCTTTAAGTTGTATTAAACAAGCACTTATCCATGGAAACAGCTTTTATGCAAACGAACTACATCATTCAGTTTAAACCATTCTCTTTAAAGTATGGTTGTACAAGCTGTAAGATTCCTATGATAAGTTGAAAAGAATTATACAAATCCTAATCTATACCTTATTATTATTTCTAAACACAAGGTTTTATCAAATGTTGTATTTTTTTAATTATAAATGGCCACTTTCTTTGACAGCAAGTAGGAAGAACACAAGACTCAACTGGATTATCATTGCAAATTTCACTGCATCTTAATTCCATTATTATTTTAACACTTCAGTTCCTTGCAATCAGAGTGAAACAAAGAATTTATCAGGCTACTACTGTAATAACTATATGGTAAATACTGCCACCTAATGCTCACAGACTACTGCAGTAATTTACATCGGGTAAAATTTGAAAAGGGGTTGTCTAGCACACTAGTAAGAGAAAATGCGAAAAAACTCATTTTATGGAGCACAGAAAGAACTTAGGAGCGGCCAGGTGGAGCACAGAATCTCTACTTCCAAACAGAACATAATTTCAAAGATTCTGAAAACCATTTCAGTGTCACATTGCATAATCACCAAGACTCCTCCTAAAGCATAATGATGTTTCTACCACAGATCTCTACTGAATTTCAAAACCCTTGCTGTTACCAGTCAAAACCTTTCTCTCACAGCAGTTAAGTACTCCTCATCCATCGCTCAGGCCATTAATATACTATAATCTACAATGTAAGTAATTATAACAGAGATAAAACAGTTAATTAAACAAAAGCTTAATTTTCGTCGTATACAAGGTCTTCATTACACAGAGGATATTCTTCACTTGAAGACATATTTACTTCAAGCAACCATACCAGATTTCTATTCTTGCACAAAAAAAACACACAGTAATTTAAAACAAGGCAGATTTGCTGTTTTAGAATCAGCAGTAAGTTAACCACCTCACTAGTAGAACACTCTTCCAGAAGATGTCACGTTTATGATGCATCTGGACTGTCAAGGCAGTCCCAGAAATAGACAGACCTGAATTTACGTCCAGATGCTGACTAGCTGTGTTAATATGATTATAGGGATATTCAAGCTCATAACCCTATAAAGAATTGGGCTAACAAGGGTTTGGATTTAGTCTAGTCAAACTGGTAATTTTAACAACATGGATTTACTGATTCAGGTCTTTGCCTGGTCAGGCACCATCACCACACTTCCCATCCAAAAGAACATCTGCTTATAGCATTTGAAACAGTTTTACTCAAGCATCAGATGGTGTTTCTCTCTGAAAACGTAGCTCAATCCCATCTGGTATAGACAATGCCTCTTTAATGGAGGAAGTACCCTACAAAAACATAAAGACGTTTCATTCTTTCAAAACCCATTAGTTTTCCTCTTGCCTCTGCAAAGAAGAGTTGCCGCAATAAAGGGTTTATGGTAGGGGACAGAGGGGAAGGAAAGGTTCCTTTCCTGAAGCCACCATTCAAGTGATGCCTTCAGTTAACATTTTCCCCACTAAACACAATGGAACAGTATCTGAGGATCTCCTAAGAGCATTCTGATGTGGCTGTTCTGCAATACTGTTATCTCTTATGATTTGGAAAACCACTTTCCATCTAAAATATGTAAGATCCTATCTGATCCAGCCTGCCATGCAGGCATCACAAATAGGCCCACTCTCCCAGCTGGAACAAAAGCATGTCTGGCCTTCAAAGTGAAGGAACAGATGGCCAGACTTGGACAAATATATTCCTTGCTTCTCTAATTCCACAAACAAAATCTAATGCATTCGAGGAATTCAGATGTCTGCTTTTTAGTTGTTGTTGTTTCTTACATTTTGAAAATGATAAATCTTTGCATCAGTCAAAAAACAACCCCCCTCAAAACCCTTAACAAGTCAGTATTAGAACAGCCCCAAAACTCAAACATGAGAAAAGCAGATACAGCAGTCTCTCAACATCAATGGCCAAGATGATTGTCTTCTCCAGTGCTGGTGGGCAGTATGGACATCACACAGGACATGGCGTTGTTCTATGATAACTAATTTCTACTATCACAAATCAGTGCCCTAAAAATCATCTCTTCCAGAGACTTGTATTAAAGTCTGCCTCAAAATGGGACTAAATGTGCTCCTCAGGTTTTAGGTTCAGGACTCGGAGCAGAATGAAATGGAATTTTGGGGCAGAAAATTACATACATGATCCAGCAAGTGAGTATTTTCAGCAGTAGAAGAAGCCATGAAAGTTTCAGGAAATAAGCATTTTAAGACAGCAAACACTGCAGTCTGAGTTTTTATTATTAGTTTCAACAATATAAAAGCCAAGGAGAACATACAGGAACTTTACCAGGAGATACAGCGTATTAAACTGCTCAGTTACTACCACCCAGTGGCAGCCTGGAAAAGCATGAGAGTACTGACAGCATTTCTCATTTCCCTTTACAGAGAAAAAGCTGTCTCCACATTTTCTCCTTTGGATCTTTCTGGAGGCTAGATGTCACCTTCCCCTGGCAGCACAAGCACGCAAGAAGTGACTAACCTTCTCTAAAATTTAGGCTTTTGGGCTGTGTTGTCACAGAAAGCAAGGATTATCTATTTCTACAACTGACAAGATCCATCTTGCACAATATTGCTGCACATCCCCCTCCCATCTTCTTATGAAGCAGAGATTAACAGTTAGAAAATATAACCCAACATTAATCTAATAAATTGAAGTTTTCCTAACATTTTCTAACATTTATTTACATATGAAAGAAGTGTCACAGAATTGCAACATCCCTACATACCACTTGTTTTAGCAAGGAAATGTCCCTGCTGTCAGTGACTTTCTTCATATACAAACCACCAGAACAAAGCAGGTACTATTTAGCATATTTCATACATGAGTTTTATAAAGCAGTCAAGCTCAGATCCCCTCTAACAGCAGGACCACATTTGAGAAGATCATCTTCCTGCCTGATATTTTTTGAACAGTAATCATAGACAAACAATAGGCTAGTCCTTCTCTCTACAAACTAGTTTCCACAGTTAACTAGCACATTGTGATGTACAGAGGCAATCTTAGATAAGGCTGCACAATATGAGAGATACACAAACGTTATGGCAGATATAGCCAGTTAGGTCAAAAAGATTATCAGATATACACTTACTTAGCTTTACTAGTGGTATATTGGTTTAATGTCAGAGTAGCAACATTTTTTGGTTTTAATAAAAAGGTCACATGCAAAACAGCTAACTTGACAGTGCCAAGGCTTTGATGAGAGGTTCCCAAAGCACATTAGAAAGTTTGCAAGATATGGATACTGTAGTTACAGATAGCAGACAGTCTGGAATAACATCGAGATGTCACTATGCTATCTCAGAGCAACGTGAAAACAAGAGGTCTCAGTTTCCTTCTAGCTTCCTTCGTAATTCAAGCACTATGAAAACTGTAAGGCTAAACAATAGTCCATTTGTAGCACAAAGCCAGGAATATGATTAAAAACAAATACAATTTTAATGAAATACTAATTCACTGATAAATATAATTACATTTTCTAATTAACTTTTGCCTCTGAAGTTTACAGTGAGGATTTTTCTTTTTTTACAAATAAATTTGTACAAAACATACCTCAAACTTTTTCCACTGCTTTCACGAAGTAAGTAAACCTTTAAGTACAATTAAAGTACAGTCTGTATCAGTCAATTCTTTTCTTCCAGAACACTTAGTTTTTGAAAGAGATTTTTTCTATTCTATCATTGTAAAAAAAACAAGTGATATTGTAGTCATGAAGTGATGTTAAATTCATGTGTAGCTGAAGCATTACTCTTTTCAATCTGCAGTGATGCCATGCAATTTGGGACTGTTTTATTTAACCTGTTTTCATTCTTTAATTCCTAGTGTTTTGCTTATTTTGGGTCTGCAGAACCAGCAGGAAGTTTCTGAATATTCACCACTATTGAAACAGTAAAATAATTTGTTTCTATTACTCACATGGGAGGCTAGTGGAATGAAGGTATAAACTTCAGAAGAATGGTAAGATCTGATTGGTCATTTATTCCATTCATTTCCTTCTCTTCCAGTATACTAACCAGTCAACAAAGAATTCCAGGTAACCTTCATCTGGCTTCTCTAACTTCGGTGTCCCCATTTCAGCTTTTACCCCTACCAAGATATCAGTGTGTCCCTGTTAAAACAAAAACATATTGCACAACTGGAATTACAGTCACAGAACTACTAGTTTAATTTAAATGCCTATGGTAAGCTGACATTTCTGCCTTTCAGTTATCTGCACTGATCATTCTATCACAGCAAACTTCTCTGTAACATTCATGTTTTTTAAAAAAGGAAAGGCTTTGGAAGGACAACGTTAAGCATAAGTAGATTCCTCAAATAATTACCATACATATTAGCTTTCCCTAGGTTAAAAAGACACTCTTAATATCCATGACTACTTCTATCTACATATTAGCTTTCCCTAGGTTAAAAAGATACTCTTAATATCCATGACTACTTCTATCATTTTGGTTCTGAAAACAGCGATTTCTGCAGAACCTTTATAATAATGCATAGTATATTTGTCGTCTTCACAATCAACACACGCCAGAAGTAGAACACATGGTTCACTCTAAAGGAGTAGAATTTTTTCCAGCGATTAGGCACAACAACGATTTCAGTTTTCAAGACTAAATGTTAGATTAGTTCAGATTGAAGGCTATGCAGATACTGCACAGTAAATCTAGCTCAAGCAGGTTAAGCCAACCTGAACGAATTATGTATCCTGTCATAACTTCCTTAACCCATAGTTTTGGTTAGTGCTATACACACACAGGTTATTACACAGACACAAACCCATCTACAAATAGCCTCGGCTTATCTTAAAGCTAGTCACATAAACCAGGAATTTCATCAGCAAGATACACAATCCCTAGGAAATTTACTTACCAGCTTTACTCTTGCAGATCCACTTGTGTTTGATACAACATCTGTTTCTACTTCCACACATCTGTAGTCTTCGCAGCCACGTCCATCTACACGAAGGTCCTCCTAAGACAATCAATATACTGAGCTTAAAGGAATCAGTTATGAAAAGTAAAAAAAAAAAAAAAAAATTCTGTGATTTTAAAGTTTCCTTTTCCTATGCCAAACACAGCAGTAAAAAGGATATAAAAGCAACAGCTCATAGTTTCACCACTTTCACTTAAGAGTACAATGGAACCAACTGTACTTTTCCATTTACCTCTCATTTGTCTAGAGCTTGAAACAAGCTCTCGCAGACAGACATGTACTCCTGCAAAGAAAGCTTCAGACTGCAAAAGTGTAAACATCTTGGCTTTAAAAGGTACTTTACCTAGTACAACATGGATCTTTCTTGGGATACTCAAGTTCTGTACTTTTATATATGTAACTAGGACATATACAATTATATGTATAATTACACAAATTACATTATATGTTATTTTAATTAAAATATATGTATTTCATATATGTGTATGAAATTATACATTTTATATATGTAATTATGAATTAGCAGACAAAAATAAGCCACCAGCCTTCCAAATACTTTCATTTATTTGTATTTCAAAGACAGACAGCATGCACCCTCAGATACTATACAGCTTATCCCCATAAAAGTAGTTTTCTTTTCTGTAAAATAGTTTCTGTACTTTGCAGAAAGTACAGTGCTTTTATC
>NW_010521614.1:2676-2916 GCF_000687285.1 Phaethon lepturus | reverse complement strand
AAAGAGGGGGCAAGAGAGAAGACAAGAAATGAAAAAACAAATCCACGTCCTGTCCTCAGCCTGCCTTTTGTTCTGATGCCCTGTTCTCAGTGTACTCGGATGATTATTACCCCAGATATTTCCCCGCTAGACACCAGGTAATGGAAAGCTCGCCCCTCCCTCCTCCCCAGTCTTCGCTACACCTCGTTCCCGCCCCACACCTGCTCACAGGGAGTGAGTGACCCCGGAGAGGCGGGGAAG
>NW_010521614.1:0-2198 GCF_000687285.1 Phaethon lepturus | reverse complement strand
GCGGGAAAGCGCTCGGGTTGCCATAACTGCCATTCCACCCGCCGAGCGGGCATCTCATGTCGGGGTCTTCCCGCCTCTTACAGGCCGAGTGGGGTATGCAACCGTTAAACTCCCCACAGAAGGCTTTCACAGGGAGTAGGTACAGCGGTCTGGACGTGGAATCCGCTGAGCACCCCCGCATCCCTAAAAACATCCCCCTCCCAGGAAGCTGATGCTCCTGGTAAACCACAGGGGCAGCGCCCGCTCTGTGCCAAGCTAAAAGCTCCTGAAGGAGGCCGTGGAAATACGCCAGTGCTCGGGAAGGGCTTGCGTAGTGATAAACCCCGCAAGAAAAATGAGGAAATGCAGAGGTTTTTACCTGAAAGGTCAGAACAAGGTGTGGTGCATGGGGCAGGTTGGTGCAGGAGCAGGGAAGAAGCCAAATGTTCTCATTAGGAGAGTGCTGTTGGTCCTGTGCCAGATATCCCTGGGAAAGTAGCGTGGGAAATGTAATTAAAAACTCATACTTCATATTAAAACAATAATTAAGGGTTTTTTTCCCAACAGTTCTAATTGAAAGTTTCGTAACAATGAGTGGTTAATGTTGTAAGTTTCACACTTTTTTGCACGGCTCTTGTGTGTAATTTTCAAATTATTTTAAAAGTTGCTATCTGACTTCACGCTGATGCTTGCTTGGGTGAGAATGACCCATGGCTTACAAGGATTACGTAGTATGCTGCCGGAGTTTATCCAGGTGTTTCTAGCTCTCCTCTCCGAGACTCCCTGCTTAATCAAATGTACAGAGCATTTCTGGCTGTGCCTGCTTGAGCAGGCGGCACAATGCAATGGGAGCACACCTGAAGAGTGGGAGATGTTTCAGAGGTTTTCCTCAGGGCTAGCTCCGGTCTTGGTCCCATTAGTGGGCTGCACATCTGATAGCAGTTGGAGCAGAGCAAATGCTGCTCCATGCAGCAAATGCATGGGATGCATCCCATGGCTTACCTGCATCCAAAAGGAGTCAAGTTTCTGCACGCCAGGGTTGTTGCGTGGGGATCGCTTACTGCTTCTCAGCAGGGAAAGCCAGCGGTGGAGCCTGACTGAGTTGGGAGTGCCAAGGAGGCGAGCAGGGCCAGGGGAGTGCCTGGCAAAGGCAGTGCCCGTGCAGAAAAGGGGCCTGGCTTGTATGTTCTCCCTAAATAGCAGCTACCAGTGCTGCCGTCCAGCACAGATGGACCCTTTGTCCGACCCGCACTGTGATTCTTGAGTCCTTGCATTCTACAGTGTGAGCCAAACTACGGAAAGGAGAAATTGGAAACTCCCTTATAAAAGTGAGTTCCTAATCTGAAATAAAATGTTAATGCAGCTGCACCCTATGATTCCTGCGGAGAGTACAGGGAGATGATATTCTGGCTCCCAGTCCTGCTGGTCTCATGGCTTAGCCCACAGCAGCTAACAGTTCCAACCGCAAGAGGAAATTTTTTTTTTTGGCCTCACCCCTGCCCCCCCCCCCGCCTTCCCAGCTTGCAGTCTACATAGTGCGAGTCAAATTCTTGCATAGTCCAGAGGCTCAGCTAGTGAATCTCGTTTAACTGCATATCGCAGTCGTCCAAGGGCTGGAGAAGCTCAGGTCCGGCTGGGTTTTCCTCTGGGATGGCAAAAGGCATCTCCTTGTCCTCAAGAGCACTTCCTAGTGCATCCCAATTCCTTCCTCCAACGCAAGGCAACAGTGAAGGTTATCAGACAAGAAGGATGCCAGTTGTGTTTCTGTTTTGATTTTTTTAACAAGGGCAAAGCAATGTTTTTTCCTCTAACCTCATTATGGTAAAGGGATGACATGCGTTGGCTGAAATAAAAGCCAGCCTGAGGGAACCACCTGGAATGTAAAAATTCACTCGCGTGATTGATGCCTGGCAAGGCCATAAGCGCTGGAGGCAGCGGCTCGAAATGGAGAGCGTCGAGCGAACTCCACCACGGCCCTGTCCGCGAACGAGCAGGTGCCGGGACGTGATGACGCCTGCAGCGGTACTTTTGGATGCTGCAGGGCTTTGGATACCTGCAAACCAAAAATACCCGAACTTGCCTGGGGCTCTGAGGTGTGCAGCGCAGCCTATCTGTTCCCCATGTAAAAAAATAAAGAATTTTTTTAAAAAAGGTTATTTTTCCCCTCACAAAACCCGCATTTCTCCCTCCCCTCCTCGGCACGCCCGAGACGTAAACAC
>NW_010521613.1:0-1175 GCF_000687285.1 Phaethon lepturus | reverse complement strand
GCGCGTCCAGACACGCACACGCGGGGTCACTCCTCCTGTGTCCTGCCAGCTCTTCACAGGCGAAAACAAATGCTGGGGGAAGCCAATAAGCTCCATAAAACTTTATAGGATTTCCTTTACACATGGGAAACAACGGAACCATTTCCTGAACCTGCAAAACAAAAGTTTCTTCCAGCAGCGGCTCCGGCTGCCTTTAGGGGTACAATTAGCACAGCGTGCTCAAATGAGGCACCCCCCCATCTCCCAGGGCTTTTATTTGAATTATTATCATTTTATTTGGTGGTTGGTATTCGTGGATGTTGGGTTCTGGTTATATGGCGAGTTGCGAACCGCAAATATATTGAATTTTACTGTCGTTTAACAGTCAGCGGGTAAAAATCCTCTTTTTTTTCCTTTTTTTTTTGTTTTGTTTTGGCGTCTCCACTGTCATTTTCCCGTCCGTTTGGAGTGAAACACTGCAAAGGCAAGCAAGACTCGCCTGGCACATTTATTTTCTGCCTATCTAAGAGGGGCTCCCCCACTCTCGGGGCCTGGGGTGATTTCAGGGAGGGCTCGGGAGCGCTTCCAATAATCTCTTTTTTTTTTTTTTTTTCTTTTGCTCCCTTCTTTTCCTTTTTTCCCGGTTTTTATTTTTTCCCCATGCTGTGTAAATCTATTGACTGGTTGTTCAGGCACAAAACCCTCTCGGCGTGTACTGGTAATTGCTCGTTATTCCGTTCAATTTTCTCTTAAGCAATGTCTTCCCCTTACTCTCACCGGTATTATTGCAGCGTCTCTGGGTTATTATTTTTTATTCTGATTACATTTCGCACTCTACCACCACCTTTTTCCTTTCCTTTTTAACCGGGAAGCTGTCAAGGCAGCTTGGGCTTGTCAAGGCAAGGGTTAACCAGACCACGCGTGTTTTATCTGCGAGAGCAGGGGGAAAAACAAAAAGAAAAAGGAAAAAAAAGCAACCCCCAAACACCCCAAAACCCACTTTAAATCTCAAACTTTCGCATTTCCACCCTGCGGAGCGGAGTGCGGCTACTTATGATTAATTATCGGCTTCTCCTGCCCGGGGAGGGGGGGAGAGGGGGACCGGGGGGGCTCTCTGCACCCCTCATCCCTCTCCTCTTTAAGGGGCACTTTCCTGAGGACTGGTGGGTGTTTGGTGGATGTTGTTGCTGGTGCTG
>NW_010521612.1:0-17819 GCF_000687285.1 Phaethon lepturus | reverse complement strand
GGAGAGGCCTACCCTGGAAAGGAAAGCCTGCGGGGTGTGAAGGGGTTGCTGGCGTTGGGAGCGCAGCCGGGGAATGTCTCTCTCCGGGGGGAGGCAGGCGGTAGTGCTCGGGGCGAGCCTACTTCAGTTTGAGTACCTTTGACTTGAGTTACAGGATCATTTTACATGTAGCTGTAGCTGAGCAACAGAGTGGTGGTAGGATATATGTAAGATGGAGAAGTGGAAGATGTCCTAAATACGCTACTACTGCATGTATTCTGTTCTGCTGTCTCCCAGCATATAGAAAATAATGTTACAAACACTTTTCAGTGATACTTCATAATGGAAATTTCTTGGCTATTAAGTCCAAATCCTGAAGTTGTTACATAGTTGCTAAACTAATGATAGACCACAACAGTTGACAAATGTGACCCCATGGCCATTAGAATTGTTTATTTCAGCTGAAGATCAAGAAATAAAACATCCTATTTTTCAGAACATGTTTATCCTATTGAATCGGGTTATAATTCGTATTTAAGGAGATACATATTTGTGTTCTTCCCCTTTTTTTTCCCCTAATGAATTAATCTTTCCAGGCTAAATGTTGATGTTCTTGTGATATCCACGAGATGGCATGCAGTGTCTGTAGGTTTGGTTTACAATCTTCTCAGTAACAGAGATGACCTTGAGAAATAGCAAGCCAAGGAAGTATTTGTTTAAGAACTATGTGGTAAGGTAATTTCACAGAAGTCTTAAGGCTTCTTTCTCATTCTGTCAAATAGTTCTAATGTTAATAATTGTTACCAGTCATCATAATGGGTTGCTGTGATCCAGCTAAAACTTAAGCCATCTTTGATAATAGACGTGTTTTTATTTTCTTCGTAATTGTACCTGGTTCATATTGGAGAGGGGGGTCTTGAACGAGTAGCATTTAGTCACGTGTACTAAAGCTTAGTAGAGTTAATAGACATGTTTCTTCCAAAAGTGTTCTCGAATTTTAAGTGATGAGCATGTCTCCCTGCATTGTCAGCCAAGAGGAGAGCAGTTTGATAGTTCATACCTGCAGTGTGAACTCAGGTGCTATTTCAAGCAGCTGGGAGGGAACTTCTGTTCCCTGCTTATGCTACGTTATCTACAGCTATTGTTGTTAGTAAAAAGTGTTTAAATATTTTTCTAGTGTACATACATTTCTACAGCCATAGAAACCAGAATAAAGAAAAGAGAGTACGTGCTGTCATCTGTGTAGGGCCCTTGTCAGGTTACCCGACTGAATATAAGCTTTGTGGATGTAACCATACTAACTGACGTTTAATGCAATGCAGAACATACTCATCTTGTTTTGTAGTAAAACATATGACTTGTATCACATCACAGCCCTGTGCCAGAGTCCCTGTTTCCTGCTGTCATGCTGCAAAAGGGTGCATTCCTAGGCATGGCTTAAGGTGCGAGCACAAATACCCTCTTTCCTCCATGTAACGTGGAAAAATAGAAAAAAAAAAAAATCTGCTGGATACCGGGATATTCTAGGGCTGTCCCAGCCAAGCTGGAAATTCTGGTTACACCAGGCTTAGTGAATATTCAGGAGGTGACTCAGAGAGAAGAGTGCCATGTAGTAAAACTAGTAGCATTTTAACTAGCTCCTTGGAAGTTTCCATTTCTAGCGTGGAACTCTCATTGATTCAGGAGTTCGGTCCGAGGTCACTCTGGCATGCCTTACTTTTAGTGGACTGAAACCAGGTGATGAAATCAGAGTACAAAAATGTATTCCAAAGTCTGGAATAGCAAACCACAGAAGTTAAATTTTTTTTAACAGTCTGAAGTTTTGTTCTATTTGAAAAGGCTATGTTCTTCTGGAAGAAATAACTGCAGGTTACTGTGATGGCTAACAAGACTGAGTCAGATTACAGTGACAGGTACTATCAATGTCTGCATAGTAAGGGACAACCGGTATTAACTACTGAACAGATTCAGGTAATTATAGAAAATTCTAGAAACTACCATTTCTATGGTACTAAATAATGTGTGAGAGACAAAGCTTGTTTGATTACTTACTGGTACAATTCAAATGTTGCAGAAATATGACATAAAGGTGTACAGCTTGGTGGTCTTTGAAAGCCTGTATCTATGTGTTCAAAATTCCCTCAGCTTTTGAAGCGCTATTTCTCTTTCTAGTGCCTTTTCTCCACACTGAAGCCTCAAGTGGCTTGTTGAAAAATGCACAGTACTGCTTTCAACTAGGTTAACTGCTTTCCCGTGTCTCTGCACAGCATTGTATTGTGCCATGTGGACTTACTTCATGGTTAGCACTTAAAATTCTCTGAATTTTAAAACTCCTGAAGAACCCAGGCTTTTTTTTTTTTTTTGCAAATAAACTTTAAATGCGTTTTACAGCCCTCCCTATTTGTCCATTTTCCAAAAGTAGTTTAATAGGTGTCTCAGATTAAACGACTGGGATCTAATACTCCTGGTTAGGCTGAATCATAATGATGTCTATCTGAATGTCAGGTGTGTGTCACACACATTTTTTCCAGCCACAGCTGACCCAGATCAAAATGTTTGTGACCAGTCTGTCATATATTATAAAAGCAAGTAAAAGCTTTGATTTAAATTTCTAATCTGCTACAAAATGAAAGACACAATGCAGCATGAGAAATGTTTTGGTGCAATCTGCAGGAGAATCCTACCCACGGAGGCTTTGGTAGCACAAGAAAATTAGTACAGGCCAGGGTGTCTGAGGCAGCTTCCTGAGAAGGCAGCTTACTTCCACCCTTGAAGATAACAGGAAGAAGATTCTCATATGTTTGAGAGTCTGTGTTCCAAAGTACCTCGCATTTCTCAGCTGTCAGCCCAGATTGCTACCAGGAATCCCACAATGAAATGTAGAAGAACAGGACTGGGGATCTCAGTGGTGTAGATTAGGAGATATTTACTGTATTGTCATGAGTTGTGCAATGCCTTGCAGATGAATAGATGTGGGGCAACTCTGAGGTTAGTGCAAGCCTATTCCTGGAGAAATGACATGTAAGCAGTAATAATGTGTTACAGGAGGTAGTTAGCTGAGATATATTAAGAAAGCCACAAACAGTGGTATGGGCAATGGATTTTTCAGCTCGTTAAATGTAATAAAAACCAGAAATAACTCCATTTAAGATTTTGGTGAAACTGCATTATTTCTGTTTCTGATGAGTTGGAAAGAAAAAAGAAAATTAGGTAGCCAAAATGTCTTCTGACCTAGAATTTAAGTATTACTTTGCTCTTAATTCCCACCTTTTCATGGGGAAGAATAGAAGGCAGAGGTGCTAAAAGCTTACAGAAAAAGGCAGTCTCTCAGAGGGAAGAGCCTGTTAGCAGGGCATAAGCTTAAGCAGGAGGTAAAAACAGCAGATGTTTGATGCTTATGAGGCTGCACAAGTTTGGGAACACTTTACAAAAGAAAATAAGCCAGTTTGTAAAAACTGTTTGTCTTTACTGCAAGAACTGATTTCAGAATGACATAAAGAATAAAAGATTGAACCAATGACCACTGGACTCATTCATGGACGTTGTGTTTAGAAGTGCTCGGAAGAACAGTGCCCTCTCAAAACCACAAGAGTCGTATTGCCCCCGTGGTAGATTTGCTTTTTTATGTCGAGGAAGGCCCTGCATAGGCCTTCATCTCTAATAGTTTTATGGAAGCCTGAAGAGGCTTGGTTCATTTTCTAGCTACTGGGGAGAAAGCTTTTTCACCTGCATAGCATCAGAACAAGCAGAAGATGAAAATGATTGTTCTAAGTGACTGACAGTGCAGGGAGGAGGTAATGAAGAAAATGGCTACAGTGTTTTTCCCTGCATGCTAATTACCAGTTTTTGAGATAATTTTCTTCTTTCCTTACCTGTGCTTGCTGTTACAGCTGTGTTCACACACTAAGCAATGGCTGAGCAAACAAGAAAGATACTGCTGAAAATTTCTCATTGTTAAAAGGAACCTGGAGTTTATAATACATCTGCCATCACCAATATGTGGTGCTGGTTCCCAGGCACATGCAAGGCATGCCTGCAGTTGTGACAGCACTGACATCTATATGAGGCAGCCACTCTTTCATTTAGCAATCTTCTTTCTGCTGCCTGTTGAAGAAATAGCCCTAATCATCGCTCCTGCCTGCCACTGCAACGAGACCCTTCTCCATGCATGTTGTTTGACTCCAACATTGTGTTTTCTTAACAGGAAATATTTGCACAATAACGAGAGAAAGGGTTAGCCATAATTTCCACTTGTGTTTTTTGGGCTACATTCCAATTGCTGTGCACACAATCCCAGTACTCCTGCAAGCAGCCTGTGCCAGACTTATCCATGCTGTGGGCAGAAGGGTTATTCTACATCAGTCTCCCAAAAGTTGCCTCACTACGGGCAGACTGCAGTCACTTGCCCTTGACAGTAAACCTGGCCTGGTGCTGCCCTACCCACCTGCAGAGTCAAATCAAAGCTGTGTACACAAAAGACGTGCAAAGGAGAAACACAGAAGTAATACAAGACCAATTTCTGTTTTCTTATGTTTGGGGGCTAAGGGAGAGGAATAAAGCCCTGAAGTTACAAGAGGAAGAAAAAATTGTGACCCTACCTCAAGCAATTCCTTCAAATTTATTTCCTTCCAGTGATTACACAGCACAGACAACAGCAATACTGATTCCATAAACATGAAGATTCTCATAAACTAGATGAAGCACAAAGCTGCTTTTTATTAACAATGCATGGATTTAAATGATTATGGGCAAGATTAAGCTGCATTTCCTCTAAAGCTATCTCTTCCCCCATAGACAGACAGATTCTTATTACAAGCAATGTTTAGAAATAATAAGCAAAAGGCATTTTTTTCTGCTTAATTCTTCCTAAATCATATCCTACCCCAATGTCAAACCAAGCACAACTCTAGTATGTGCTATCTAATTGCAAAAAGACACCAAATGTGAAAGGATACAAGGCTGTTCCTACAATCAGGGCTGCTAACAAATAATTGTTACTCTATCCACAGGTTTCCTGCACTTTTTTGGAAACTCATCATACATTTAGGGTGCACGTTGTGTAATAAGTAATTATCACCCATATCGGTAAGCATGGTGTTAAAGAAGAAAGTAGCTCTACTGCAATACTTAGAATCAAACTGTTTATTTGAAGTTCAAACCCTTTCACTACATTTTCTTTCACCTTTCCAGCATGCAACCTATTGTGTTAATAACATTGCAAAAGTGGCAATGACGCATGTGCCAAAGAGTTGGATTTGGTGACATGGGAGATGCCAAACACAGGGCTGCAAATGAGGAAAATATGTCCTTTGGCTCAAGCATGGTGTCTAGTAGGTTATATCCTTACTTGGATATTTGTGTTAAATGATTTTTTGTAACTGGCATATCGGCCTTATTCCATCCACTATTGCATCACCAATTTGTCTCACAGGACTCCTTGCAGCATGACGCTTGCTTTGCATTCTACACCGAATAAGACCTGCTGATCTCCACCAAGTTCCTTGGTGGATGATGGAAAGTGAATGCTGGTAGTAATATGGGAAGCTAACTCACATGCCATATTTGAGGTCTGACAGAGCTGCTCTGCAAGCTGCTGCTGGGTCATTTTGTCTTCCCCTAGGAGTGGCAAGGCTTGCATAGTCTGAATAATGCAGCTGGTATGTTTGTTGCTAAATTAATTACACGACGGAAGCACTGTGTGTTTCTCCCTCAGTTCTCCCACTTCAGCTGAATCCATCAGAACTGAAAACAATGACTTTGCTCATTGGGACTGATAATTAAAAATAATTAAAAATCACTTCTCCCCACCCCTCCCCACCCCCAAAATATCCCCCAAGCCCCTCAGGATGGTTTTAGGACATCTCTTACTCTCCTTACTTTCTCAAGGGTATCCTGAACTGCAGAGGTTCAAAACAGCCCATCTAACTCAGAACTAGATTCATGTAGAGGTGTTCTAACCATTTTTTTTCTACATTATTAGTAGCACTACCTCCTGCACTTGCGTTGCCAATTTTGCCCCACACTGTTTACCTTGGCAAAGAAATAGCAGTGGGAACCCATAATTTATGCTACAAAACGGGTTAGGCAGAAGATTCTGTAAAGCCTGCTTTATGTTACAGAGCTAATTATCCCCACAAACTCGGGGTTTTTCACAGCCATCATCAGTGTAGTATCAGATAGGTTTAATAAAGAGATTCACGTAGTCCTTTCTTGCCTAAAAAATAAATTGGGGATTAGTATATTGTGAGTTTTGGCAACCTTGTACTTGTACTTGCCAAATGTACTAACATGGAACAGATATTCTGAGGTATTGCAAAAGATTCACTTGTGAGTGAAAAAGTGCAGCATATTCTGGGATGGTTTGAATAATCTTCCACTTCCTTCTTTGATGAAAGAAATAGTCTGTTTTGTTTTCAGACTTGTATTTTGTCGCACTGGACAAGCGACTTCAATGGTCATTAACTCTCTCTAGAGGTAAGTAAGGAGGTGGCACTAGAGCATTCAAACTGTTTTGTCTGATGTTACAGTATATAAAATAACTTATGAAACTGACATTTCTTCTTCTTTTAAGGAGAAATCAAGCCATGGAAAAGAATCTGTAAAAATACCTATTTTAAACTATGCTTTTGTTTTCATGCTAAATATTTGACAAAATTTTACTGCCCATAGTAGGCCTATTAACTAGAATATAGGTTTCTGAACCTGTTGCCTTTTAGAGGAACTTAATACCAAATGACTCAGAAGTTCGATATATTCTGAAAAATCTTTTGAGAAGGAGCTGTGAAATAGCACATACCAACACCAACTGCAGTTATGCTTTTTCTAGCCCTTTGGTTCACTGCACAGCCCTATTCCTGGCAGCTCACTCTCCACATCACTCCTCCATAGGCAACTCCTAATCCTCCAAAAGGTCAGATTTAGAAATAAAGAAACAAACACGCAAACAATCAGAGGACAATGCTCATAGATAAGGCACAAATGTGACTTTATGGGCTGGTTGGTATCGTTGTATCTAGTTTAATTTCAGTAATACATAAGACATGACCTTATTAATTTAACATGTTGGGCTGAGGCTTTGCATAGGTAAGGTTCAGGTTCACAGTTTGTGGCCTCGCCCAATTCGGTGACAACACTCAGTAATGCAATTTTTTCTCGGTGTGAATGACATTATTGCATTTGGTATCTCCCATTCAGCCAGAGGGGAAATGCACACAGCTGAACCTGGAAGTTCAAGGAAGATCAGTAACCTTTCGTTCTCACCTTTCCGCGTAGGTATTTGATCAACTTGTCTACCTGCTTTTATTGTAGCTTTCTTATAGACTTGTTCCAAGGGCATGGATTAGTGAATTAAGTGAGAAAAGGCAAACAAAAGACAATTGTTTACCTGAGCACTCAAAAATGCTGCCAAGTTCATATCAACTTGTTTGTGCCAGTTGGCTAGTTTTTCAGTGAATGTCGACACTATATTTAAGCAAAGAGAATGTCAATATGGTGTTGAAGGCACTTCCATTTCAGCCCTTAAGTTATTGCTAAATTAGACACTGAAAGGTTATCCTCCACTTTCTTCTGCTAAATGTATTTGTATCAGACAGCTTCCCTGTCTACAGTTTTTTATAAATTCATAAAATATGTCAGATCGTGAGCACATTAACAGCAGCCTCACTTGCCCAAGGACACTTGAAGAATCTCAAAGGATTTATGACCTTTCTCAGTAAATAATACTAAATAATCATTAAAGGAGTAAAAACAAAATTCTGGCCAATGAATATCCATAATACCTTGATCTAACAGTTTGCTTAAACATCAAGCCAAATTCTGATTTCACATACCTCAGTTTAAATACTCAACAGATTATTTAAAATCAATTGAATTATAATGTAAAGAAAAATAAATTACAGGAGAGCCTCACTCTGAATACTTTATTACCTTTTTATACCTTTTATAAAGTATACTTTACTTCTTCACAGTGTAATGAAACCCCATCAGTTTTACCTATGTGGATTAGTTGTCCTTGTATGTGTTTGCCAGGAGTATGGATTATATTAAATTCTAAATTAGTAAAAAAGCTAAGTGATTTTTATTCAGAAATTCCAAAATATAAGGTAATTATTTCCTCTGCATTAGTTGGCGTTAAATATATAGTTATTTTTATTCAATCAACTTTTAGTCCTGAACCGGTTTCTGAAGAATCATGTCCGATACATAACAGGTTCTCTAATGTGATCTTGCTTCATTAGCAGAGCCTCAGTATGTTTAGCATTAACTGATATGATTAACATCGACCATTTGATTTTACGCCTTACATTTTAGAACGTGCAATGCAGGAATGACTACAATTTCTTTTTGACTTTGCTTTGAACCTAGCTGTTGCCGTGAATGTATAGGAGAGAGGAGAAGCAGGAGGCCTGATACATGGTTGGTTCTTTATTTCTGTGAGGCCAGTTTCCCAGAATGCTCTATCAATACATTAAACTTCTTTGTACAGTAATTTGCAGTAGTATGCCAAAGAAACAAAACTGGCAACACTGGACTTCACTCTGAGTTTTAAGTGAATATTTACATGTTTTGGGCTCAGACCATAAATTGCCTTGAATGTAAAATCATAGAATCATAGAATAGTTTGTGTTGGAACGGACCTTCAAAGGCCATTTAGTCCAACCCTCCTGCAATGAACAGGGACATCTTCAACTAGATCACATTGCTCAGAGCCCCGTCCAACCTGACCTTGAATATCTTGAGATGTCACACAGAAGGTGGCTGCAAGAAGCAAAGGTTGCAAGAAGTTTGGACAGTCACGTCAATGACTGCAGCAATGCAGTATCTACATCTATGCAGAACATTTCACCAGTAAACCTCAGAGCACTTCACTGAAGAAATAATTGCTCTCTTTATTTAATTCAGAAACTACAGAAAACAGAAAACCTATATATCAGGTACCCTTTCTTTATTGTTTGCATTAGAAGCCCATTTTTGAAAAGGCACTGCTTCAGGTGCATTATGGGAAAAGTTGCTCTGTATTTACTGACGTGCAGTATTTTCGGTTGAGATAACCTGTTTATTTCTCATTCCTTTTCTGGTTGGTGCTAGAAAATAACAGGCTACACAGGTCTTCTCATGCAACTGCTTTTTCACTTCAGATTATTGAAAGAACAGTGATTTGCTTGAACTATTTTCTCTGCTGTATCAATTTATACCAGTACAGTTTGTTGGTGTCTGCTTGAATAGAGATTTTGAGCATCACACTTGCTTACGGTCTTCATTTTCCTTACTTTAGACAACATGTGGAAGAAAGTGCTGTCTCAGACTACTGAACGGTTTCTTGGTAAACTAAAACTAAGTCCATTGATTTCCAGTGCTGGTTTAAACCCTTTTGGTGAACACCATCCCAAGGTACAGAGAGCAGCCAGCTGACAGATCAAACTACATTAAGAGTAAATAGAATGTCAAATATATGGATTAAATGAAGATATTTGAGCCAGGAAGCCTTTGGGCAGGACAATGGAGGCTTTTTGAGGATGCAGTTCAAATCTTCATTTGTGGATCTTGAATGAAAAATTGTTTTCTTCAGTCCTACTTCCTAGTAGAGCTACAGAGGTGCCAGCAAGCTGGGACAGAAAGACATCAGAGTATTTGTTTATAATATTTTTAATTACTACACCTTTTTTACATTATAGTGCAAACCCCTGAATTGTGATTGGAAATCAGGCTTGTTTGTTTCTTTGTGTGTCTGTTTATTTTACAGACCTCTTCCGTATATACAGTTGTTTTACTGTTTCAAGAGGTTACCAGCAGTCTAAGATCCCTCTGGACTTCTCACAAGGAAAAAGGTATGGTATTTTTCAAAAGTTTCCTTTGTTTGAGGACTGAAAAACTTGTAAGACAACAGAGCTGATCTCAAGGACATACTACAGTACTGAAAGCAAGAAATTAAACCCTTTCTTTCTTACAAGCTTCTTTCTTGTAACTCATCATCAAGAGGTAAATACTTCCTGCTTTTTTGGTTGGGTTTTGGGGGAATATTTACCTCTGCCACAAAATACCACCACCACTTATGAATGTGTAAGACCAGGTTAGGAAAAGAAAGATGAATGGAAAAAAATTCTAAGAGATCCACCAGGAATTTTGTCCCTCTGGAAGGCTCAATGGAGCTGCTGAAAACAAATGTGAGAAGAAAGTTGTTTTGTCCTGGATATTCAAAATCACTTTAATAATTGATACATAAGTGAAAGTATATGTTTATTCAGGCAGTACTAAGTATTCTTGACCTAGAAAGTATGAAACTGTTAAAAGGTATCAGGTATGAAGAGGAAACTTACAAAGTTCTTCCAAGAGACCTCAATTTTATAGGAAGTTTTAGTGTCTTAGGGAACCTCTCATCCAGCATCTATGTGTGACAGCATGACACACTCAAATCTGAACAAAAAGTTTACATAGAACCCAGATTTAAACTTATAATTAAAGAAAGGAGTGGTGAATTGCAGACTATAAATTGACGAGCCTGTAATTAGGACCCCACGTTTACCCTCCACAGCAGAACAATAATGGACAACATGACCAAACCACTAATTCTTGGGGAACATAAAGAAACAAGACAGGTTCCGAAACTTAAGTCTGCAAAATCAATAGGATGAGTTTGGAAAGGGCACTGTGAAAGACTACGTAAATTGTGCAATAAAATACACATTGCAGCAGTATCCATCCTTTTGATGAAACTGCTACATTTCCAAGAACTTAAGCAATCTGCAAAAGCCTGTGAACAAAGATGAAATTCCTAATAAAAATTACAGTATACTCTTACTCTAGAGTACACCAGTACTGATCCTAGGAGCTGTTCAACCGGCAGTTGTATCTAGTAATATGAATAAAACTCTTGTGATTTATGGTAATGTGCAGTTTGTATGATTATGTGATGTCTAATCTTACAGCTGTTACAGGAGTCGCTTCCTGGGTCAGGCGGAATCCGCTGCAGAGCGTTAGCAAAGAGCCCCAGGCCGCAAGCGGTGAACTTCCACCGAGGTGCTGATGAACTTGCACTGCACCCTGACTTCGCGACGCGAGGGAAGGCCCCGAAACCGCTGTAAGGTAGAAAGAGAAGACAGCCACATCCACCAGCAGAAGCTGCCTCCTCGAGAAAAGAAAAAGCACGTCCCGCCTGGAGACAGTGAGAGGGTCCAGTGAGGAACAAGGAGACCCCAGACCCAAATGCTCCAGCTGGAGCCAACCGCCTCATGAGGGGAGGGGAACTTAGACTGTAAGGCTGTAATTGTCCAGAGGTTCTTTTGTTCGGGGTCCCTCTCCGGAGGTGCCCAGCTCGAGCTGTTCTACGCCACTGTACCACCTAATAAATTCGTGTGGCGTTCGTCATGTCGGAGGTTCTGCGTCAGGAAACTCAGGGTCAAGCCTGAGGGAAGAGGCAGCGCCGAGAGTGAGTGAGTGTGTGTGTGTGTGTGTGTGTGCACGCGTGAGGAGTTGAAGGGGGCACCCGTTGGCTCACTGGAGTTGCCCGCTGCGAAGGGACTCCGGTCCGAGCAGCTGAAGTCTGGGGTGGTGTGTGTGCGGCTCCGCGACTGGTGTGTGAGTGAGTGCTCGGGCAGCCGCCTCTTCTTTAACACACAGTAAAGTCACAAACAGGCAATAATCAGATCATATACCAGGGGACGATTCTTATTATAGGTTCATGTGCACTAAATATACAAGTTAAAGACAATCTTGTGTTGCAGGAGTTATGCAGCCGCCACCTAGTCCATGTTAGGAATTATGTGGCCACCACTTCCACAGGGCTCGGCCCTAGGTTTCTGCTCGAAGAGGACGAGTCGCCAATATGGTAAGTGGTTTATTTATCCGGCACACAGAGCAGTGCCAGGAGGCACTGGGTGCCTCCAAGGAAGGACCCTGATTGCAGACCACACACCCCAGTTACACTCTTACAAGTTTCCTGGAATGTACCACCCATTACCGGATCGCCAAGTACAATCACTTAATTTTGGTCAGTGGCCTCTTGATTTCTTACCGGTTTTCTTGGTCACTAGGCTGGCCGCCTTCTGAAGCTACATTCTCTTGGAATTGTTTCCTTGGTCCTTATATTCTTCATTCTGCTTGCGTCTGCTGGGTTCAGCTAGTTTTGTGGTTGCAACATTAGCTTTATCAAAAATTTTACCCTTGGACAGGTCTTGCAGCCTAAAGCTTCAACTACTTTAGGGTCAAGCACTAAGCAAGGCTATTAATGACAGCAGTTCTCAACACTTGGAAATACACAGATTATGATTTCCTGTGGGAACGGAGCACCTAGTCCAGTAATGGAAAATACCAGTCTATAAATTTTATTCACAGCTGACATAATGGAAAAGAAGTCCCATGGGAGTGCTGGAAAATTCATGTGTTCAGATCTCATACTTCTCTAGTTTCTTGGTGTATGTTACACCAACAACCCCAAAGTCTGTAACATCAGCAAAATGCAAATAGGAAACTTAGCACCAGACTACCAGTTTATGTAACAACTGATGGCAAAACACTGTTATCGTAAAAATATTGTAACTAAATAAAAATGCTTTTTTTTAAAGTATAAATCTAAAAATTTATTAAAGGTTTTTTGTATATAAATTTGTATATATATTTTTTCATATAAAAATGCTTTATAACCATTTATATTGGAAAGAAAATAAATGTTTATCTAGCCAAACATGAACATGAGAGGCTATAGAACAGTTTATAGTGGAATTGTTCCTCAAAGCTGTAATGACAGACCACCTTCAACAAATGGGGGATGGAGAAATGAAATGAACTGAAATGGAAAACTTGGGCTATGAAATAGTCAATAGATCATAGAAAATCAAAGGGAGGGCTTGAGCAGAGCATTGCAGATACGCAGTCCTCAGTCCTTTCAGAAGAAGCCTGCACTTAGGTCACCTTAAAGCAATTGTGACACCAGGCTCTGAAATTCATGAAGTATTTCAAAAGTGTAGAGGAGAAATGAAAGCAACTCAGACATTAGTTCAGAATTCCTGGTGGATACATACACATATGTATATGTCTGTATGCATGTATGTATGTATTTATTTATCTATCTTTATTCATATACATGATATTGGTATTGATTTCATTTTACTTTGGGAGATGGGACTAAGACAATTGATACTTTTCATAAATAAAATTTGGAAAAATTTGAAAGGTTGAAGTTTGTCTAGTTTGTTAATGTCTTGGGAGGCACTTGACTAATTCTCCTTATGGTTAAAATACTGTCTTTGCCAGGCCACACTGGACTGACCTTTCATCACTCCTCCCAAAGCAGCCAGCATTCCCCCAGCAGACATGTTGACGCCAGGCTTGCTTCTCACCTCTTCAGTGCAATCAGCAAGTCACACTTTTTAACTGGATCAGAGTAACAAAAAATAACCTACGTTGTTCTATTGGGTTTCCTTGGCAAGGTCAGGGGTGGGGGCTTTAGGGGTGGCCTTTGCAAGAAGAGGCCAGGGGATGCCTCATGCTGGACACAGCTGGTTCCAGATGGCTCCAAGATGGACCCACTGCTGGCCAAAGCTGAGCCCACCAGTGGCACTGGTGGCACCTCTGTAATAACATTTAAGGAAGGGTAAAATATGCTGCACAGCAGCTGTGAGACAGAGGAGTGAGAAGAACATGACAGGAGGAGCCCTACAGACACCAATGCCTGTGGAGAAGGAGGGGCAGGAGGTACTCCAGGTGCCAGAGCAGAGGCTTCCCTGCAGCCCATGGAGAAGACCATGGTGGAGCAGGTTGTCCCCCTGCAGCCCATGGGTGGCAACAGTGGAGCAGATACCCACCTGCAGCCTGTGGAGGACCCCATTGCCACAGCAGGTGGGCATGCCCTGAGGGAAGCTGCAATGGGGAACCCAGGCAGGAACAGGCTCCTGGCAGGACCTGCAGCCTGATGGGGAGGAACCCCCGCTGGAGCAGTCTGTTCCCAAAGGATTGAACCCCGTGGGAAGGATCCACACTTGAAGCAGTTTGTGAAGGACTGTATCCCATGGAGGGGCCCCATGCCAGAGCAGGCGAACAGCATGAGGAGGAAGGAGCAGGGCAGAGGAGCAATTATGGACTGACCACAACCCCCATTCCTCATCCCCCCGGACTGCTCAGGGGCGAGGAGGTAGAAGAGTCAGAAACGAAGGAGTGAAGTTGAGCCTGGGAAGAGGTCAGAGGGGCTAGGGGGAAGGTGGGTTTAGTTTTGTCTTTGTTTCTCACCATTCTACTCTATTTTTAATTAACAGTAAAGTTTCCCAAGTTGAGTCTGTTGTAACCATGATGGTAATTAGTAAGCAATCTCCCCATCTTTATTCCAACCCATGAACTTTTCCATCTTCCCCTGTCCTGTTGAGGATGCAGAGTAAGAGACTGGCTGGGTAGGCATCTGGCAGCAAGCCAAGGTCAAATGCACCATAGTGGAACAACGAGAGGCCCCTACTTTACAAAGTATATATTTTACAGTTAATTTTGGCAACTCAAGGCTACAATCCACTCCACTCTATTTTTGATTCTTTAATTAGTACTAACTGCCAGACAGTGTCTTGGAAAAAGTTTGTCCCAGGATGGCCTTGGTCACGCAGACTGGCATAGTTTCTTCTTTAATTAGTACTAACTGCCAGACAGTGTCTTGGAAAAAGTTTGTCCCAGGATGGCCTTGGTCACGCAGTACTGGCATAGTTTATTCATATTAAACTTATTTTAAAATTATGTGAAAAATTTGCGCCTCAAAAAGTATGATGATTTTGTGTAAATACACAATGGGTAAAATGAAAGGTATGTGTAATACATATCTGATATGTATTACACATATGCTGAGGAAGAAAACATGACTTTCCCCCATCAACATTAGGCATCAGCCATGTTCAGCCCTAGAAATGCTCACCCACATCAGAAAACACTTTGTTCTAAAGCGAAGTATGCTACAATGTGCTTCAGATATATTTTCTCAAATGGGGTGGGAGACATGTTCTGTCACAAAACGTTTTCTGTTAAAGTGGTTTTGGCAGCTGTGATCATCTTCTCCACACCTTTTTTTTTTTCGCACACAGTGTTTGCATTTCTGGCACTCCTCGCCCTGACTTATGCTGAGGCTCAGCTTTCAAAGGTTCATCTGCAAATTGAAAATTAGAATTATTTTCTTCCCTACTCAGGCACGGAGCAAGCAGTGTGGGGAATCTAGGCAAGAATGTTAAGCCTCTTGAACTTTATAACAAGGGGCAATGTTACTCGGGATGCTTACAGGAAAGATACTACAAACTTCCAGATTGCAGAAACTCTCCTTAGAGAAGGGTAATGTAGTAAAGACAGAGCCTGTATATTAAGAAACCTTCAAGCCCTAGCAGGATTCAAAACTGGGCTTAGGATCTTCTGTCTACCTGAGGGTAGATGTTAGGATCTAACATCTTCCTAATGTTAAATCTGAACTATTACAAGAAACGGATATTGGAGTTACACTTATGAGACACAAAAACGCAGACATGTGGTCTTTTGAAAAGGTTAACAGAGAAGCTATTAACATTACAAAATGCTAGTCCACTGCCTGGGTTTTCAGAAAAAAAGGAAACTTTTACTTCCATAAAACTGGTTAAAATTGAGAAGATGCACGAATGAGCAGTAAGCATTAGTTTTAAAAAATTCTTTGCAGCTCAAAATTTTGACAGAGCATGTAAAAACTGAAGTCCTTTGAAATGTTTTATATACTTCAGGTTTTCCAAGAAAAAGCCTAAAAGCCTGAAGCCAGCTGTCAAGTGACAAATAAGATACTAATATCAATTTAGAGCAAACATACTTATGAGACAGAGGTGCTTCTATTGGAAAGATATTTAAGTCGTATTCTCCTGAACCATAACTATGCAAGTTTAGCCATGCACAGAAAATTGTTCTTGAAACTTTATCATTTATGTTGTTTGTATGCCTTGTTCTCACTGCATTGTTGGCCTTACTATAGCTATCAAATATTCATGTACAAATTGATTTCATGCAAACCAGTCAAGATTTACAAGAACATCAACTATGTATTTTAAACTTCCCATACTTGTGACTTGCTTTTTTGTTCACTTTTATCTCTATATTTTATCTCTAAGTTCCACTTTTTCCATTGTTTATTTAATTCCTCTATCAGTACTTCCAAAATTGTGAATGTCATCTCTTTTTTCTTTCTTACTTTATTTCATTTCACAGCCATACAGTCACATTTCTCACAGGGCTATCACATAGCAGGAAGGGCAGCTTGTGGACCCTGCCATCTTCATATTCCAGCTTCAAGGTTAGAAGAGCAAAAACCAGATGCAAACCCACTTCATCCATTTTCTTTCAAGACCAGTTGACAAAAACTACCCATGAGAGGAACTGTAACTGAAACACAGTCCTTGAAATTTCACAAAACTGCAATAAACAAATTAAGTCTTTGCCAGCATGGTCAACGGAGGATCTCAACCTTTCTAATCACACTTTCTACCTGTGCAAAAGTCAGAGAATAACAGACTTCTGCCCTTCAGCTACATATCTGAAATAACTATTTTCAGTAATGTCTTTAATGCTTTTTCTTTTTTTTTTTTTTCCCCTCCACAGGAAGTAGTTGTTAGAGGGTACTTTCTGTTACTGCAGCAATACACATCAGCTCTGGTGCTTTGCTTATTTTGATCCAACACACTTCTTTGCATCTGTAGCTGTGTAAGTAATTAAGGCAGGGGGAATGAAAAACAATGAAAGAAAACATCTGTCCCCAAAGCTTAGCAAATTCACTCTCTTAAGAATACTCAGTGTTCAGCTCTGCTGTTACTACTCCTTGTACTGCAATGGCAATACTGATGCTTGTCAGACAGTTTAGCAAGAGAATAAATTATTAAACTTATGCTACCTGTGACTTAGCCTTCTAATTTATATGCAAGACCAACAAGATACAGTCATCAGCTGTAATCACAAACCATTCCTCTCCACGGGAAAAACAAGTAGGAAATCTTGCCCCTCTCCCCACATTTCTTACTCCTGTTGGAAACTTCTGTTACCAACCTCTACTGGGTTTACAAAGGGCAGGCCTTTTTGGTATTGTGCTTCACCAGAAGTTCAGCCACTAGTAAGACACCTTTTATTTCCCTACCTGTCGGGAAAAAGGGAGAACTGCCAAGCTGGCATGTAGTTATACACTACTTCTCTACCCAGAAGATACACGTACAATGAAAATTTTCTTGGCAACACGACGATGCAGATTTGAGGTCTCTCAGTCCATTCCAAACTAACCTGTCCGATCCAAGTGGTGACATGTGGAGGCAACTCTCCTTTCTCCTGGCTTCATCTCCTAGTGCCAGCCTTGAAACCAAATCTTCTCATTTTCTTGTTGGCTTTCAGCCCCTCGATCCTGTTTACTGTGCAGATGCATGAACCTCCAGCGGGAGCTCACAACCGGGATGAGGAAAAGGACAGAAGGGTCCTTTAGGCATGCCTCGATCTGCCAAATCGTACTGCACGCCAGGTAATGCTGATGTGCAGGGATTCTTGGGGAATGCTACAAGCACCGTTCAAGCTGCTGCAGCACTTGGGGTTTTTTTAATGAGCAATATTCTTTCTTTGAACTTCCTATTTCCTTGGAATTTAATTTTATGTTTTCTTTTTAAGTACATTGATAACATATTAAGAAGCTGCCTGCTCCTAACCTCCACCTTCGTGTTTCACAGCTCTCCTCCAAACCCCATCGAGCATGTTTATCGTCGGGCAGACACTCGACAGGACAGAGTGAACAACAAATCAAAGGCTTCCTCAGACTCTGTCTGGACACGCTTTTCTTTCCACCACTGCAAGCTTCGACCCCGGCTTCCCAGCCAGGTCTGCGCCCGTCCCAC
>NW_010521611.1:449-1152 GCF_000687285.1 Phaethon lepturus | reverse complement strand
ATGACCAGGTGACCCACCTAGTGGATGAAAAAGTATTGATAACTTACTGATGTTTTTAATTGTTACTAAGCAGTCAAGGACTTTTCACCTTCCCATTCTCTGGCCTGCCAGTGAGAAGGCGGTGGGTGCATGGGAAGCTGGCAGGGGACACAGCCAGGAAGGTACATGCCACACCATATGACGTCATGCTGAGTACAGAAGCTGAGGAGTTATCTGGAGAGGTGCCTCGGCTCAGGAACTAACTGGGCGAGTGGTAAGCAACAGTGCTGTGCATCACTTGTTTTGTATATTCTTTTATCATTATTATTTTTTTTTCCCTGTCCAGTTAAACTGTTGTATCTCAGCCCACGAGTTCTGCACTTTTTCTTTTCCATTATCTGCCCCATCCTACTGCGGTGGTGGGGGGAGGGTGAATGAGCGACTGTGTGGGTTTTTTTAGCTACTTGCCAGGTTAAACCACAACAGTCCTTCTTGGTGCCCAATGTTGGGCACGACAGGTTGATATAATGACAAATCTGACTAGAGGGTGTTAGAACAAATTTGTTATAAGCATTCATTATATTAGTTTGATAGTCGCTGGTCACAATGTTTATTTGCTCTCACAGTTCTTGTGGCCGTGTGTTCTGTGACACCTTACCTGCTGTATATGTTTCCCGTTGTGCTGTTTATCATCTCTGGGAACTGGGTCAAGGGTATCATTGTG